>NC_030427.2:7500-127500 GCF_001660625.3 Ictalurus punctatus | reverse complement strand
TATATTTGCATACCATTGTTTTTACAGATGTTTGTGGTACCTTCAGTTGTTTTTTTGAGGTCTTGGCTGAGTTTCTTGGATTCTCCCGTGGTATTAAGAGCAAAAAGACATTAATTGGTATGCCATTTACAGCCACATTATTTGACATTAGGGCTGTTTTTCCCACCAGACCTGGGGCTTTTATCAAGATGGAGGGAATCAAGAATAGCTACAAATACCAGTCAATTATAGTGCAAAACCTTCAGGTGTCTGCTTGTAATCTGAAGATGAAAAGGAATTTTACCTTTCACTACGACAATGACCCAAAGGATACATCCAAATCAACAAAAGAATGGCTTAACCAACAGAAAATAAAGTTTTTGAATGACCTAGCCAGACCCCAGACCTGAATCCAACTAGAAATCTGTGGGGTGACCTGAAGTGGGCTGTGCACAGAGAAAAGCCCTCACAATCTGATGGATCTAGAAGTCAAGATGTACCACACTGATAGACCCAAAAGACTGAGTGTAATAAAATAATATTCATTTAGGGGTGTGCACACTTATGCAACCAAGTTATTGGTTTGTAATTTTTCCTATTTTTCCCTAAAATGTTTCTGATTGTTTTTCACTTTATTATTATATGTTGTAATTTCACATTGAGGGTGGAGAAAGTTCTGACATCATTTATCTTGCCATTTTAACAGGGGTGTGTAAATTGTTTATATCCAGTGTATGAATGGAAAACACATGACACTGCAAAAAGCCATGCTGATCAATATCAAATTTGAATTAAAATATTCAAAAACTATCAAATACTAAAGGCATAAATCAAGATATTGTGTTCCTTTCCAAAAGTAAAAATGTTTTTGAAAGTAGGCTGGCTATTCATTTAGAAATAAAATAAATATTTAAAAGGTCTGATGAACACAAATCCAATTCCTCTTTCACACCTCTTAACTTCCCTAACAGAAATCTTCTTTCTGTTAATGCTGTGCGATCAGATCCATATATCACTCACCATGTTGTTTTTCTCAGAGGAATACTGCTTGCATATGTCCTGCATAGGGGATGGAAACGCATTTTAATGTTTAATCGTTTCATTATTATACTTATCCAATTCAAACTCCAAATGAAAAATTACATTTTTAAAACAGAACATTGTGTTAAAATACGTCATGATTAACTGAAAAAAGGTAGAAGAAGAAGAAACATTACTTCATTTGGAACGTCTTCAAATACAGGTGTATAATTTTTAAACTAATTATCAACCATATTCAGAGTTGGCAACTTAAGCCCAAATGTTAAATAAATATATTAAGACTGGAAAAATAAAAACAGACTAATAGGTTGACTTCATTTAAATGAGAAAGTGAAATTTATATACATCATTGAAATAGGAGCCTAGTGTGCTGCCAATATACAGAGATCAGCCATAACATTAAAACCAGTTGCCTAATATTGTGTAGGTCCCCCTTGTGCCACCAAAATAGCTCTGACCCATCAAGGCATGGACTCTACAAGACCTCTAAAGGTGTGCTGTGGTATCTGTCACAAGACGTTAGCAACAGATACTTTAAGTCCTGTAAGTTGCAAGATGGGGCTTACATGGATTAGACTTGTTTGTACAGTAAATCCCACAGATGCTTGATCAGACTGAGAACCGTGGACTTTGGAGGCCAAGTCTACACCTTGGACTCTTTCATGGTCCTCAAACCATTCCTGAACAAATTTTGCAGTTTTTCAGCACACATTATCCTGCTGAAAGAAGCCACTGCAATTATGGAATACCGTTGCTTGGTCTGTGTCAAAGTAACATCTACATGAATGCCAGGACCCAAGGTTTCCCAGCAGAACGCACATGAACCTGGTCATCCATATGATATAAAATAAAATGTGATTCATCAGACCAGACCACCTTATTCCATTGCTCCATGGTCCAGTTCTGATGCTCACGTGCCCATTGTAGGTGCTTTTGGCAGTGGACAGGGGTCAGTATGGACACTCTGACCGGTCTGCAGCTATGCAGCCCCATACACAGCAAGCTGTGGTGCACTGTGTGTTCTCACAACTTTCTATCACAGCCAGCATGACCTTTTTCAGCAAGTTGGGCTACAGGAGCTCTTCTGTGGGACTGAAACAAACGAGTTAGCCTTCGCTCCCCATGCAGATCAATGAGCCTTGGCCGCCCATGATCCTGTCACTGTTTCTCCAGTTGTCCTTCCTTGGACCATTTTTGGTAGGTACTAACCACTGCACACCAGGAACACCTCAAAGACCTGTCGCTTTGGAGATGCACTGACCCAGTCATTTGGCCATCACAATTTGGCCTTGATCAAAGTCACTCAGATCCTTACGATTGGCCATTTTTCCTGCTTCCAACATATTAACTTCGAGAACCGACTGTTAACTTGCTGCCTAATATACATCACCCTTTGACAGATGCCATTGCAATGAGAAAATCAATGTTACTCACTTCATCTGTCAGTGGTTTTAATGTTATGGCTGATTGATGTTATGCTGCATGAAGAGAAGGTGAATTATTTGCCTTTGCCTAAGGGTCCAGGAGTGATTGGCAAGGTTTTTTTGTTTCGCTTTGTTTTTTAAATGGCCATATTTCTATAGCCCAGTGGTCCTGATTGGGCCATAAACATATTATTAACTTGTGAGTTTCTGAGTTATTTGCCATGAGTTCGCATGTCTGATTTATTTTTGCAGATTTCAAGTTATTACACCAAAGCAGACCAACAGCTGCTCCAACTTACACCACTGGCCGAGCGGTGGACGTAAGTACAGAAAACCCTTACTGGACACAGCAGGTGCATTCTCTCTTGTTCCAGTGTGGGGAATGGAGGAGGGCAGAAAGCCTGCAACACCACAGGGTGGGCAGCCAATCTAGGCACTTTAGGAATATAATCCGGCATAGGATACAGTAAGGCCTTGGCTAATCCAGGGGCAAAGTCAAGGCAGGAAGGGGCAACAGAGAGAGCTTGTAGATCACCTACTCGCTTGAGAGATGTCAGGGCCAGCAAAAGAGCTACCTTTAGAGTCAGAAGCTTCTAAGACGCTGACTCTAAGGGCTCAAATGGGGCCCCTGACGGACCTTCCAGGACCACAGAAAGGTCCCAGGAAGGTATGCCTGGCCTGCAGATGGGCCTCAGCCGCCTGACACCATGCATGAACCTCGAAGTTAGAGGATGTTGCCCCACAGAGGTTCCATCAACAGGGGCATGGCTGGCCGAAATGCGGCCATGTAAACCCTGATTGTAGAAGGAGCCCACCCAACTGAGAAATGTTCTTGTTAGAACTCCAGGACTGTAGCTATTGCACAGTTCACTGGGTCTACAGTGGATCCCTGTGGATGGGAATCTCCCAAGGAGTGCCATCTAGCAGGGCTAGAACTTGTGGGATCAGAGCGATGGGGGGGGCGTACAGATGTGACCTTGGCCAAATGTGCACCATGGCGTCCAGCCCTAACTGTGCAGGAGGAGTGAGGGTGAACCACAGCGGGCCGTGTGTTGTCTCCTCAGAGGCGAACACATGCAGTCCCGCTTGGCCAAACTTCGCCACCAATTCCCCTGCCTCAACAGGATGTGTGCCCCCATATTCCTAGAATGTACATTGCACTCACTGACAAACTTTCCTTCTGCCCAGAGAACAATTAGTTGCGCCTGCCTGAACAGGGGGCACGGACATAATCCTCCCTGGTGGTCAATATATGAGACCGGTGTGTTGTCTGTAAACACATGGTGACCTCTCAATTGAGGAAGAAGGAATTTCAGTTATAGAAATATGGCCCACATTTCTAGGCAATTTATATGCCGCTCCAGATGAGGGCAGCACCAGAGACCGTGAGCTGGACAGCTCTAAGACTGCGCTCCAGCCCGTGAGGGAGGTGTCTGTCATTACCTTCTTGCACTAAGGAGACATCCCTAGAGTGTGACCGAAGGCTAGAATCCGGGGACACTCAACCTTGGACAAAACCCCCAACTTCTCAGCCACCACTGAACGGTCTCCTGTGCAATAGGCCCATAAGCACCAATAGTCTCCCAAGATCCAGCTTTATCTTGCTCAATGTTGATAGGATTGACCCTACGCATGTTGGGGATAGAAATGCCCTCATCATAGTAGAATCCTTATAAACCCCAGAAAAGTTGTCCACTGCACTGGGGAAAGCATATTTTTCTGAGGTTCCACCCAAGCCCCAAGCTCTTCATGTGGGCGAGAACAACATCTCGATGTTTAACCGCCAGTTCCCTGGATTGTGCTAGAATTAACCAGTCGTCCAGGTAGTTTAGTACACAGATGCCCTGGAGTCACAGTGGAGCCAGAGTGACATCCATGCACTTTGTGAAGGTGCGAGGGGATAAAGCTAGCAATATTTCTATGTGGAAATATGCACCTTTTAGCTCTATCGTCACAAACCAGTCCTCAAACTGAATCTGTGGAATGTTAAGTTTGGGCCTCAGCATCTTGAACCTGTATGTCTGAAGAGTACAGTTCAGATGACGCAGATCTAAAACTGGCCGCATACTCCTATTTTTTGAGGACCAGGAAATAACGGCTGTAAAAACCTCCCTCCCTCAGGGAATGGGGTACATGTTCTATGGCCCCATTGTCCAAGAGGGATCTTACTTCCTGTGCTAGCGTCGGGCTCTGGTCTGTGCTGACTACTGTGGTGAGCACACCTCTGAACCGGGGGGGGGGGGGGGGGCGAGCTATAAAATGGACCCAGGAAACCTTTTCTACAGTAGACAGAACCCATGGCGACACATTTTGCAGTAGTTTCCATGCTGCCAGATGGTCTTTTAGTGACGTTAACTAGTCCACATTCTATTGGAGAGAAAGCATCAGATTTTAGTTGCGCTGTGACAGCTTGCTGACCACAGAACACTGAAAACTTGGGACCGTCTTGGCTAGAGGAGGCCCTACAGTAGCACTGAGGGCTAACTGCCCTAACAACCTCATGTCCCCTGATAGGTCCCTCCACGGCCCCTCAGGACCGCTCTTCTTTGCCTGCTTGGCCTTTATGACCATTCTCAGATCAGGCCTAGTGGCAGGCCACGACTGTGGCTGCCCGGTTCCCCTTGTTGTCTGCGGGAGTTGGCGGGCTGCCATACTCGCCTTCTGGGTCTCCCTCGCACTAGTGCTGGCCCGGGCTCCACTCTTGGATGCCCAGGTGAACTCGAGACAACAGGGAAGGAACTGGCTGAATGCCGCCATATGTCGAGCTCACTCAGCAGGTCTGCTTGGTAGGCCTGCAACACTGTCATTGTCTGCAGTGACCCTCAAGCAAGACTACTACTGCATAGGCCTTGCCCACCAATGCCACTGTGGCCTTACACGGTGGCTTGGATGGCAAAGCCAGCCCCCATAATTACCTGCCATTGATGGAGAAAGGTAGCTCGCAAGCACCTCCTCCACCTTCAGCATAGCTAAATAGACATGCTGTTCATTCCCCACAATGGCTGAATAATCCAACATCGTGGGATTATAAATACGGCTTATACGTGGTTTTCCCCCAGAAGCCTGATATTTTGTCATGCACTTCTGGAAGAAAGGGGAGTTTCTGCAGTGTGAGGGATTTACTTTCATTGGGGAGAAAAAGGCTCATCCAGCCTTAGTAATCACTTCAAACAGCTCTTTATACTCTGCTCTCAGTTTTTAGCACATCCTTCTGGTTCCTCGGAGTCAGAGAGGAATTATTACTATTATTATTGGGTGTGTATTTTTTCTCCCCCTTTTGGCTTTCCATAGCGGAAGGAGGAGTCGCGACGTGAGCTCCAAAATCCAGCGGAGAACCGAACCCGGAAGACAGAGCAAGAGATAGAGCAGCGCTCGTCTCCGGCTCCTCTTCTAGATCCATAAGAGATCCCGCGAACCTGAGATGGCTAGCTGCCTCGGCAGCGGCTGGCCCAGATCACGAGGCTCTGAAACCCAACTCGCTTCGGGTTCCACCTATAAGAGCGCGAGTCGTGAGCCGAGCTGCTTAATGTAGACATTACCATGCGCAGCCTCTCGAGGCTGCCATCGCATGCTACATCGCTAGACACTTCACCCAGAAAGTGTGCACCATTCCCCGTGATGAAACGGGAGCAAGCCGTAACACAATTCCTGAATTCTCTTACTCATATTTTTCTCTCTCGCTCATTCCTTTTTTCTTCTCTTTTTTTTTAAAGGGATAGAAAAGTTCTGAGATTTTGAGAAAAGATAGCAATTAAATGAAGCGTCTTTTTGTTTCTTTACACAGACAACTGACATGCAGTCTTTGCTGAAGATAATAAAGGCTGATGGCGAGGTTCACAGGTGCCATATTTATATCACTTAATTACCACGTCACCTGATCATGGCAGGCCTATAAATAGGCATGATTTTACACAAGCTTCAGATGCCGGTCGCGCGACAGGCGCTCCCCATAGTGTTATGCTAAACGCAATGTCGAAGTTCCCTTTGAAAGGGAACTGTATTGTGTGCTTTCTCAGGTTGCCTTTGTTTTATGTATGATTTCGTTTGAAGATCTAAAAGTATTTAGTGTGAGAAATACACAAAAACAGAAGAAATCAGGATGGGGTAAATACTTTTTCACAGCACTGTATTCTACATACGAAATTAAAACATAAAATCCATGGAGCTAATAAATCTGATTATTGAGGTACTTCTGAAACCCAAGATCAGTATAAAAAAGACAGAACAACCAACCCAGAAACAGAATCACTGAATACATATGAAAACTTCCCAATGAAACAGGAAAGGAACTATACAGAACAAACTAGACTGATGAAACCAATGATTGCGGAAATAGTGGTGTAAGAAATTCACAAATGGGAGCAAACAATTCTCTAATAAAAAAAATTGCATGTGTTAAAAATAAAGTTAGCAAAAGCTCAACTGAAGTAACCAAAAGTAATATAGAAATTAGTGAGACGTGTGTCATGTCTCACTTGTATGCTGTATGTAGCTGAGTACATTACTCAGACTCACCTGTATGTGTACATAAGGTGCAGATTTAGGAGTCCAGGTACACTTCATGCCACTGTTGTTCCAATAACACCCAGCTGAGACACAGGCTGTGCACCTAAATATTAAATAGACATTAAACTATACCAGACTCCATACCATGACTCTTGGTGTCATCCAGAATATGATATATACGGTGTCATCAAATATCTATTATATAGGCCAATAACATGTTAAAGTGACAGATGGTTGGTTACAGATATTTGGTTTTTAATAATGGATCTTCTTACTGAGCATCTGATTGTGTATTCTCTGTGATATTTGGGCAGCTCCTCAGTGTCAGGCTGTCTGTGAAGATCTGATCACTAATATTGACTGTCACTGTGACTTTGAGTCCTGGAGAAGTAGAGCAGAGTTACATATTGTTGGGCAAAATCAATTCATTTAAAAAAAAAAAGTTTTTTTTTTTACTTAGCCTATAAAATGTGATATGACCCACACAATTCTAAAGAATACTGTGAAAATACTGACTATCTGAAGACAGGTGCTTTTCAAGGAAATTGCAGGAGCAGCTGGGAAAGTGTGCAACTGGGCTAGTACACAGATCCACACTTCCTGCCTTGAATGTACATGTTAAAGGAAGACTTCCTGTGGCCTCCAGGTGCAGGTATACAGTCAGATTGATCTGAGAGTGGACAACAATTAATAACATTAAAAAAGAAACAAATACTGTACATTTCCATAAAAAAATAAGAGTTTTTTCCTATTTCATTCAATAACATTTACCTCTCCAGGGATCAAAGAAATAACCTGAAAGGAAATCAGCTCTTTCTGAAAAGAATCTTTAGCAATGGAGATCCAAGATGGTGCTGTACACTCCTTCTGCAAACAGCATCTAGAGTGATCAAAAATGAGGGGACAAAAAGAAATGCCTAATGTCAGAGGGCTGCTTTGTTGAACACATAACCACTAAAACCTGTGGATAACACGAATAAGCAAGTGGTTTGAGAAGTCTGGTCATGTTTTGAAGGAATATATATATCAGAACCCACAGTATGTTTTCTCTCACAGTGTGACGGATTTCCCCTCACGCTGTGTGCCAGAGCATGTGTCGAGTATGAACTGCCCGAAGCGCAACAGCATGCAGTTCCGGGTTAACTGTGATTTTGTTTACTTTTGACAATTGTGGGTTTTTTTGTTTGTTTCTGTCCTGTCTCCGCCCTTGTTATGCATTGGTTCCTCCCTAATGTCTCAGCTGTTATTGTTTCCACCTTTGGTTACATTTATCATTTAAACCCCTCATGTTTCTTTGTTCAGTGCAAAGTATTGTGTGTTTCTGTGTGTTTTTCACCAGACCCATACCGAGCCTTTGATCCTTGTTCCTCGTTAAAGGGATTTTGTCCTGTTTTGTCCTCGTATTTCTCGATTTTTGTCTAAGCCCTGTTTATGCCCTTTTGCCAGTTTGACTCCTCACTTGCTTTTTGATTATGTTTTTGCCTTTCGATTTGGAATTGGCGTGCACAGTAGATTAGTGGTTAGCAGGGCTCTACAGTGCGACCATTTCAGTAGCATTTGCAATTTTGTGCGTCTGTGGAAAAATATATAGACATTGCAAGTGACCTGTTTGAAGTTGAATAATAAAATCAGAATAAAAACTACAACTCCAAAATGCATCTACACCATGCAACAATTTTCAGACTGCTTTTCATCACCTCAGTCAAACGAACAAGTGTGCAAATACTGCAAATAAGCCATTATGATGACAAGAGTAACACTGAACATCATTTGCTTCTCTCAACTTGCTGATCTCATAAACCGCCATCTTTTATTGACACAATATTATCAGCACACATGGCAACAATTTACTGGGGGACCAATCTAAAAGGAACAACTGATGAACAAAAAATAATAAAATCTGAAGACAGAAAATGTGCTTAGTTATAAATAAATCAGTTAATATAAAAAATAGATATTATAATTAATTCATAAAATATAAATAAAATGACAAATGAAATGTTTAATTACTATGGGTTGCATTTAATATCAGTTTGACATTAAGCTTAGTAAGCTATTTCCTTAGAAGGCTATTAGCCTTCATATTTGTGTTAGTTACTTTTAATTAGGTCTCTTTATTGTTTAAGATATTTAAAAATAAATATTTTATGCTTGTTTATTTATCAATTACCCAACAGTATTTCTCATTGCTATTATTTTAATTCAAATAACAGTGACCATGAGCAGAGAGCTTACATTTAACTGTTTATGACCTCCTGATTAAACGAAAAAAGATTGGCATCTCGATCGGTATCGGCTGTAAAAAATCCTGATTGATGCATCCCTAATGAACACCATTAACCTAAAGCGCTTTGCATCTGACGGGTAAATGAACTCATCCAATCACATCCTATATGAGATTATTCAGATATATACACAATATACACAGAGCGGTTCGAGAACTGACTCCAGCCCAGAACCATGACAGTGGAAAATGTCTAATAGTGTAGCTTTAAATATATTTAAGAGGAGCAGACTTCAAAGACTGAACATTGAGGTTTTTTGTATTTGTTTACAAGATGAAACAGGTTAATGGTTGTTGTTTTTTTGCATACAGCCTGTAAAATTAACTGAAAATATTCAATTTAGTTTATAGAAGGTAAATGAATTTGTCATGGCTCACGCTATGTTCCTAAATTCTGTCATAATTGACCAGCTCAAGTTCTCTCATGCCCACTTGTGTGTTATATTGTAGCACATTAACATTAGCATCTCTAAAAAAAAAAAAACCCTGAACTTCAACCGTAAAAATAATTGTTACTGTAGAGACCTGGTTAGCACATTCCCCTCACACCTCCTGGGCTGGGGGTTCAATTCCAAAAACACAGCCCTGTGTGTGTGTGTGCATGTTCTCCCCGTGCTGCAGGGATTTCCTCTGGGTACTCCGGTTTCCTGCCCAGTCCAAAAACATGCATGGTAGGCTGATTGGCATGTCCAAAGTGTCTGTAGTGTATGCATGGGTGTGTGAATGTGTATGTGATTGTGCCCTGCGATGGATTGGCAACCTATCCATGGTGTACCCTGCCTTGTGTCTGATGCTCCCTGGGATATTCTCCAGGTTCCCTGCGACCCAGTAGGATAAGCGGTATAGAAGATAGATGGTTGGATTGATGTATGTATTTGGAATTGTCTGCCTGTCTCTTTAATAAAAACTTAAAGTGCACTTGCATCCATCTCTATCCCCATTACATGACACACAGCAAACATTAGATGAGTAAGAATGATTACTATTAATATTCAAGTAAGGGGCCATCCTGCCTAGGCAGTGTATGTAGTGTATCTCCCCAGTTGTCCATCTCACTCCACTGATCATTAATGAGAGAAATAACCCCTCAAACAGACAGAAAAACAGCCTCTTTTCCACTGTTTGGTTGCATGGTTACCATAGCTGCAATGTGTAGTTCCATGCTGGTGAGAACAATTTTCTGGTGTCTGTTGTGCTAATTAAAAAAGCACCAGGAAGTAGCTAAGAAATACGACAGCAACAAAATGAAGTGACTCGTTCTGTTTATTGCTTATGGAGTGTTTGAAATCTTGTACAGCACATAATATATGCTGTAAATAATTTTAAAAATGAACTGCGCAGTTTGTGTAATAACTGCATGAATGTACAGATGTTCCTAATAAAGTGGACAGTGAGTGTATTTCAGTCTGTAAGATATGTGCTGTTACTACAGACAATTACACTGCATCAGGTTGGTGATGCACGAGCATATAAGGCAGTAAGAGCTAACTGATGAAAGAAAGCTAAAAAAAAAAAAAGCACTGGTTGTTGGAAGAGTTAATGAACTGAATATTAAACTGAAAAATGAACATAAACATTTCATTAGTGAGAGATGTAAAAGAGTTGGTTAGAAGGTTACCTTTTTGTGACCCCACACCATCCACAGAAAGGGTCCATGCTGCCAATGCAGTCTCTTAAAGTGCCATACATACCACACTGAGTCACTGCAACACGTTTAATCTACAACATACACACACACACACACACACACACACACACACACACACACACAAACACTATTAAGCTATGGCATTAATTGCTATTATTTGTCTTATTGCTATTAGGAGTTAACCATTTGTTTAAACTGCTGAAGTGAACTGGCTGATTCTTAACTTTGAGCACTGCCTCTTAAATCATTTGGCATAAATAATGAATAGAGTTGGTCACTTGTCTCAATTTCATCCTAAAAATCCATGTGTGCAGGCACAGCTTTAACTTCAGACCAGCTAAAACTCACCTGATTTCTCAAAGCTATGTAGATGTAATTATGATCCACTGGGTCAAAGTACATTCTGGGAAACACCATCCTGTCATCATCAGATCTGTATAGTACTTTTGCACAGCCAGACCTGTAATCTGTGTCCAGTACAAGCTGTCATATGACACAAAACAAGGCTTGGAATCATTATGTGGAGTTTCAACACAATGCATGGCCTTCACAGCCACTGTAAAGATTTATTTACCAGCTTCTCATATAGAGAGGAAAAGTGTGTACATATCATAGTAGATAGATGTAGACATAGGCAAACTTGTATTAGAATTAATAATAATAAAAATACATGAAGAAAAAGAAAAAGTGTGCTGTCTTCACTGTGTTTATAAATATACTGTTGTTGTACATAACATAAGAAACATTCTTTTTGCATTGTCTTCAATCTTCAAAAACATATCTAATACATGTGCTCGCACAATAATAGTCTGCAAGTGTTGTCTGGCTGACTGTGTGTACAGGGTTTGGGTGTACCATTTAACATGAAATAGAGAGAGAGAGAGCGAGAGAGAGAGAGCGCGAGAGCGAGAGAGAGAGAATCAGACCTTTATCAGTTGGCCATTTGCAGTTCCGATGTACAGCACAGTCCAAGACCCTTTAATTTTCGCTGCCACAGATGTCATTGAATTGTGTTTGAATACCACAGCAAGGGGATCTACAACAGGCTCGTTATTCTACAGGAACAAGACAAATGGTTATCAGTAGAAACCAGGCTTGGGGAGTAACGGAGTACATGTAACGGCATTACGTAATCAGGATACAAAAAAAAAATGGTAACTGTAATCCGTTACAGTTATGTCAGAAAACAAATTAATCAGATTACAGGCACATTTTATTAAAAAAATGTTTTTAAGGAATACTATCAGGATTTTTTTTTTCATTTAAAACCAAAGAAATTAATCTTTTGACATAACACAATATATACGGAGTTGGGAGGGTTACTTTAAAAATGTATTCCATTACACTTACAAATTACTTCATAATAATGTCATCAGTAATGTAATCCAAGTATCACAATATGAAAGTAATGTAATCTGATTATTTTTGGATTACTTCAAGGCCACATATGCAAATAAAGTCAAGAGAAAACAATTTGATCTAAAATACTTTTATTTAGAGCTTAAAAACATGTTCAGTGTTTGGATTAGTTTTAAGAAAATAAATAAATAAATAATTAAAAGATCACTATCCCTGATGCCAGTAACATTACATCACAAAAGTTAGGGTGACCAAATTCTGATTTTTCAAAAAGAGGACACTTTTTTTTTTTCTCCCCTACAACCCCCCCCACCCCGTGTTTTAATAGCATTCAAAACAGAGTTACTATGAATGCTGATTTTAATACACTGAAAAAAAGACACACTATTAGCATCACATAAATATATATAATTTCCTAAATTCTTTTGAATGTCCATGGAAGAAAATAAAATATCAGATGCCATGAGTGAACATTCTACCACCATGTACACATTTGAATGGCCATGTGATACGAGTAATGTGATTACATGAAATTAAGATGACCTTATATGGTCATGGGTGTGTAGACACTGAAGACAGCTTCATTTGTTGTTATTGTCAAGCAATTGTTTAACACTGTACACAACAGTGCTTCACCTTCACTCTGAGAGTAGGATAATGGTTGAGACGCAGGAATCTGCCAGATCAGTGTGCAAGTCTTTTATAATCGACCAATCAGTGTGCAAGTCTTTTATAATCAACCAATCGGTGTGCAAGTCTTTTATAATCGACCAATCAGTGTGCAAGAAGGCGGGACTTAGTCCCTGTTTACACCAGTGCTTTTTATTTTTAAAACGCATAATTGTTATGGTTGCGTGTCTACACTCCGGCGCTCAAACGGAGACTTTTGGAAACGTTTTAGTTTGAAAACTCCGGGTTTCAGTGTAAACAGACCAAAACAAAGACTTCTGAAAACGAAGACGTGGCCCGCATCAGGGACAATAATCTTTTATTAATTTATTTATTTAAAACAATTCAAACATTGAACATGTTTTAAGCTCAAATAAAAGTATTTTAGATCATATTGTTTTTCACTTGACTTTATTTACATATGTGGCCTTGAAGTAATCCAAAAATAATCAGATTACATTACTTTCATATTGTGATACTTGGATTAAGTTACTGATGACATTTTTTATGAAGTAATTTGTAAGTGTTATGAAATACATTTTTAAAGTAACCCTCCCAACCCTGGTAATAACATATATAACCTATATAACATATATATGTTGCTTGCATGGAGATTATAAATAGGTCTACGTTAAAATGTTTTAAGTTTTAGAGCAACTATCTAAGTGTTTCAAACCTGTCTTGATCTGGGACAGTCTGGACTGCATCTGATTTCTTCAGGAGGATTCACTGGTCTGCTGGCAGTAATGTTGTAAATAGCCAACACAGTGTTCTCAGGGTGGTCTGGACGCTCTGCAGTGAATATTCCCATCCATAAAAGAGAAGACTCCGACGAGATAAAGGCAGAGGACACAAGTTTCTGGCGAAGTTGGTCATCACAGCAGCGTAAAGTTGCAACTTTCAGAGATCTCGTCATTTCTGTTTTTTTCTGGTTGTTATCCATCTTAAAGAAAACCACTTTTTTTATTTTGCTGGTTAAATTAATGTTGGCGAAGAGGTAGGACTGAAACTGTGAAGATACCTGGAAACCATCTACCCACTCAACACCAGGAATCTTAATGTAGGCTTCAGTTGTAGCAGAGCCTGATTTAGAAAAAATATCACCATACTGAGTGTAGAGAGTGTTGTACAATGCCACACCGGCATCGGTACACATTTTCTTTTCATCATTATTCTCTCTCCCCACCAACATGTATGTGCCATTACTGTCGCCTGGATAATCGACAAGGAACGCAACGGATGATTCGTTCACAAGCGGTCCAACCGGCAAGGTGTTCTCCCTGTAGATAGTTCGTGTTATATCATTTATATCCAGGACCTCGCAGTGTCCGCAGTTCAAAGTGCCGCATGTGATCAGAGTTCCGTTCGCCTCGAAAGGCAACAAGATGTTCACTGCGTTCTGGTCCGTGGTGCTTGATATGACTTTAATCTTCTCTACTTCGAGATCGTGCCGCATTTGGTGGAGCTGAGAGTCGGTAACAACAAACACCTTACCGTTTCCCACAGCAAAGTGTCTGATCACCTCGTTAAAGTTGTACTCAGACGTGCAAATTGCTCCTTTAAAGAGAATAAATATCCCGAGTAAAACAGTCCTCATGGTGTCCGTACACGTGGGGGCTGAATCCCGGAGCCTTCAGCCTTTTAGACAGATGAAGTCTGGAGCCTGTGTCTGCTCACTGAAAGTGAATAAAAGTGACGGCTTCCGCGTAAAGAATGTTTGCAACACATCCTGTCACCAGCTGAAAGCTGCACAGCTGTTAAAATGCACAGCTGTAATGTGTCAATCGCTTTTTTATTTATAGGCTAGATAAAGATGGTTATCTGACCGCATTGTTGTTCACTGATCAACTTCGGCACCTTCAGTACCATCAGGTAATTTAGATTTATTTTTTCACTGATATGAAACTTTTAGATTAAAACGGGATTGTTCATGGTTTAGTGCTGCGCCCCAGTGGTGTTATTCACACACAAAGGGGACTGGGTGAATTCAGGTATATTAGAATAGCAGATAAACTGAATAATTTGCAGTGGAAATGCTCTCCGTTTGTCTGTATGGAGTTGTGAATGAGGACTTTATGAATATTAACATTTGATGAACACCTGGTATAAATGGTGGGACTCTGCACCACTGCCCCTGTGGACGAGCAGCCACTGTTTGCACTGATCCAGTTTTAATTATTCTGATATATCCACCACCCAAGTCCTTACAAATCTTTTTCTCTGAGTTTAATGAACTAATCACACTATAGCTTGAACCGTCTGTTGTAATAATTCTCCAGTTTGAGGATCTAAAT
The DNA here is from genome assembly GCF_001660625.3 of Ictalurus punctatus. NCBI lineage: Eukaryota > Metazoa > Chordata > Actinopteri > Siluriformes > Ictaluridae > Ictalurus > Ictalurus punctatus. The sequence goes on along the minus strand of NC_030427.2, from coordinate 112,296 downwards.
GTTCATATGGATTCTCCACACCAGCCTGTGCCTGTACAGTAGTGTTTTGATTTGCATCAATATGTGAACTTCCCTGATCATATTCATGGGCATACACTCTGCACTAGTGGCCTGGACATTGATCACAAATTCAGTGATGTTCCCTTACTGAAACAGTGCATCTTATCATCCATTAGCACCTCTTCATTCTGCAATTCTCTTGATCTTCACATTTTTCTAGCTACTTCACTCTCTAATATTGACTTAATTCTGAACTTCAGCACTCTCATTTCTAACACTCAATACACACTGTTAACCCTTACTGTAGTTTGTATGGTAAACAACTGTAAAAATGGCCAGTAAATTACTGTATATATAATTATACACTATTTAACTGCAATATGCATCGCATCGTGGGTGATTTCTGTGACGAACTTATTAATTACAGTAAATTATTTTTATCAATTGATCACAGTAACTAATAGGAGTAAGTTACTGTAATTGGAATATATCTATATAATACATTTTTTTAAAGCTGTGAAACACATCTATTCTCTGTGTGACACATTAAAACACACACTGTCACAGTGTGGCAAAGTATTAACACACAGATTCTTTCTGATCTCCTTTCAGAAGAAATCGCCTTTTGAAGTGTTTCTCCCCACTTTTACGTCGGTCTCCTCCTCAGCGTTAACGCCCTTTCACACTGAGCGTGTTATTAGCCCACACATTAGCCTTCAGCTAATTCATGCCTGCACGATAGGTGGCGCTGACTTTGTCAGAGGTCTGTCATAACGGAACCCAGGGTGACAGGATGCAAGTGCAGAACTGCTATGAAAAAAGAATTTAAAAAAAACGCACAAAGAAGCCCGTGTCTCCGCCTTAGTGTTAGCCTGTGTCTCACTTTTCGTTCCATTCACTTCCATTCATATGTATGCCAATGCTTGAGACCGGAAATGCAAGTTCATGTGAAGAAAGTTTTTTCTCACACTGAAGGCTGCGTCCTAGTAAGGCTGTATATCTCAGCTGCCACGTCGTCAAGCGCCATCGAAGGATGCCTCAATTTGAAGGATCCATGGATCCTTTGTGTCGTGGCCTTCATTTGGCGAATTTTGAAGGATGCATCACTGCCTACGTTTACATGGACAATAGCAATCTAATTATTGACCTTATTCTGAATAAGACAATATTGTGATTAAGGTGTTCACATGAGTCGCTTTTAGAATATTCCTTTCATGTTCCCATTTTACATGTTATAGAAAATAGATAGATTAACGACACACGTCATTACATCCGCACACCACGCCGTCTGATGTTCCCTCCAGAATTTCACATATTGACATACAGTTCGTCTTCGTTGTTCATTGGCCTTTATGGTGTTCTATGTTATGTATAATGTTTTTGATTTTCTTTTGTACCCCTCTCCTGATCGGTACCGTATACAGTTTTGGGTGTTTCGTTTTTAATTTTATGAAAGCTTAGAGTGCGGTTAATTATTTGTCGTGCTGTACATGCAAATAGACGACTGCTTGAAGCCGTGGGTTGCGTCCGAAATCACGTACTTACCTACTCTATAGTAGTGAAAATACATGTATTGCACCTATTATATAAAGTAGCAGGTAAATACTCGGTTACAGACGCAGCCGTGCTCTCTTCTTTGTTGACAAATGGTTGAGCACTGCTGTGTGTGTACGTGTCTTGTCATGAAAATTCCCACACAATGTTAATATTGTGATTAAGGTGTATACATATCTATAATGCACTTCAATAATGCGACTAAAATAGGAATACTCCACACGTCTTAATTCCATTTGTGTTTACTTCGAGTATGACTTTAGTCGGGTTAAGGTCATCAATAATCGCTGTTTACATCCTAGTTTCTTAATCAGAGTATCGTCTTAATATCGGATTATTGTTGTCCATGTAAATGTACTGACTGTATCCTTCGCGCCCTCCAATCACCCACATGATAGACCTCAGACATGTATGGTATGAGAACTGCCTCGTGCAGTGTTTCGAAAGTTCCAAAAGGCCTCAAACTCTTCAAAATTGCAGCATCAAAATACAGCCATGATCACTTGATTCACAAACTCCGCCTCCAAAATGTGTTTCCCCCAAATTGCATCAACCAAATCTAATGTTGACCTTTTTAAGTAAGAATAAGCTCATTAGAATTCCAAAAATGCACATGGCTTAAAAGCTTTGTCTAGATTACTCAATATAATATGTTCGACATTTAATTGTTAAAAGTGTGTTTTAACAACTAATGTATATTATATACAACTAATATATTTAAGGGACTCAAAATATCAAAGTAAATTAACAAACATTAATTTATTTGTTGAAGACCTGTAAACTTTTGGGGTGTAAAATTTTGAACAGGATGATTGGTTTAAATTATTATTTTGTTTAAAGATCTTATTTTATATTATATTATATTTAGTGCTGCCCTTCAGAAGCTACATAGGCCTAAGATATTTATGTTTCCCAGAAGAGAAAACAATAATAATTTACACTGTTCATCCTGTTCAAAAGTTTACACCCCTCTGTCTCTTAATTCATCGTGCTGCCTTCATCAGTGAATGTTTTCACCTTTTGTAATAGTTGTGTACGAGTCCCTCAGTTGTCCTCAGTGTGAAAAGATGGAACTCAAAATCATATAAACTTTTGAACTGGTTCATTTGTGCAAATTCAGTTGTGTCTAGTGGACTATATGTAAAGATCTGTTATGTGAAAACACTTATTCAGGGCAGCAATAAATAAAAAAATAAATGCAATTTAATGATCTCGCTTATTTAAAAACATTTAATATTTTGCAGATTCTGACAGGGGTATATAAATTTATGAGCACAACTGTAGAAAATCAACATCAAAAGAGAAGTTGCCTGGAATGTGGTGACACTGCATACAGGAACAGATGGTATATTTTAACATTGGCATATGATAGATACGGTTGCCACCCATATTTGCAGTGGTTTCTGAAGAAATGTGACTGCTGCTTTAGTGTCAACCCATGCCTCTGTCTCAGTGTTAATTCAGAGCTGTCATGTCTCAAAGATGGTTGTGGAGGAAATCGCAGATTTTAAACGTTTTATTAAATAAACCAACAAAACACAAAAGATACTATGACTAATCCAAAACACTGTGGCAAGGACTAAACATAGGCTAACAGAACCAAAACACAGTAACACGGACAACGGTAACATAAGGCAAACATAAGACAAGGAAGCAGTGCAAACAGTGGCTATATATAAGCATGCTCGTTAACAAAAACGTGATTTAGGTGCAGGTGGTTATGTGACATTGATGTAGTAGAGTGCAGTGGCTGATGGGAACTGAAGTCCAGAGTACCTTCTTGATAAATGACAAGAGCTAATGCTAATGTTTTTGACTTACCTCCTAAGTGGGAAGTCAGAGCTCAGAATTACATAGTGTTCTACCTCCATGTGATAGCGCTACAAAGTGGGGAAAACCATAGATGCCTTTATGCCTTCATCCATTGTTAGCAACAAGCTAGCCAGCTAAAGTGGATATAAAGTCTACACACCCCTGTTAAAATGGCAGGTTGTGTGATGTAAAAAAAAAAAAAAAGAAACCATGATGAATCATTCAGATCATTTTCTACCTTTATTGTGAAATTTTAACCTATTAATTAAAGTGAAAAGCAATCATTTAGGTACAGTATATATATTTTTTAAAAATGTACAATATCCTGGTTGCGTAGCCGTGCACACCTGTAAACTAATACTTAATTGAAGCACCTTTAGATTTGTATCATGGCATTTAATCTTTTTGGGTAAGAGTCAGTTTGGGACGTCTTGACTTTTAAATTGAGCCATTCTTCTTTGCAAAAGCATTCTAACTCTTGTCAAATTATGAGGGCATCTCATGTGCACAGCCCTCTTCAGGTCACCTCAAAGATTTCCAGTTGTATTCAGGTCTGGGCTCTGGCTAGGCTATTCAATAACACTTAATCTTTTGGTTAAGCCATTCCTTGATTTGGATGTATGCTTTGGGTCATTGTTGTGCTGAAAGGTGAAATTCATTTTAATCTTCAGCTTACAAGCAGTAATGGAATCTCTGCAACTACTAGCTGAGGAACTCGAGGCCAATCAGGGATTCGTAGAAGAATATTTAAATAATTGAACATGATCATGGCTATTACCTAAGGTCACCATAAAGGCACAAGGAAAGATTGAATAAATGATTCTGTGGTATAAATGTATGCTGCTTAATTGTGATGTGTATATGCTGTTTAATTATGCTGTATAATCTAAAATGCATTAATCATACAAAAAGGTATGGAACGAGAAAGCAGAAAAATTGAGAGAGGATAAGGAGAAAAGGAGCTCAGAGAGAAAGCGGCACTACCGGCAAACCTACTGTACCCAAAAGCATCCTACACTCTACCGGGAGTTCAAGAGGAGCACTACACAAACATTTCCGAAACCTGGTCTCCCCTCACGGCAGCTTGCCGAGAGATATGGGCCTCGGCTCTCTGGAATATCTCCCCAACAAGTGGACAGTGAGATTGAATCCAGCGAATGGACGCACGAACAGATAAGAATATTAAAACAACAGCTGCATAAAGCTCTTAATCAAATGAGTTTCTTCCTACACCATGTTGATCAAGCCAGATATATGTTATATAATATAAGAAGAGAAATAAACATACACTCTGTGTATAAGATACCATTCAGGCTCTGAATAACATGACTGTTGAATAAGTGACTTAGCTCTCATACCCATATTAGGAGACTACTTCCTGTCTATCTGAAGAGTATATATAGCTGAATGGAACCTTCGAGGTGAAAATTTACGCCGTGGTTTCGCTCTTGTGCCACTCAAGCCCTACGGGGCTGTAAACCTGTCATGTCTGTCTGTCTGTCTGTCTGTCTTTAAGTGTGCCTAACATAATGCATTTATCTTCCTTATGATGAGGCCGCTTCCGTCTTTGTGTGTGATGTTTGCCTAACTTACGCATCTATCATTATTGTGATGAGACGCTCATGTTTTTATGTCTTCATGTATGCCTAACTTAGGCATTTATCATCGCAGTGATGAGATGCTTCTGTAAAAGTGTCTGTATGTTCCTATATCCTATATACTACATACTTATGTAAATGTATTTACTCTCAATTATCAACAGAGTGATGAGACTCTTATGTACGCACCATCATTCGAGTGATGAGACGCCTATGTTAAATATTGTTATTTTGAACCAATAAACCGAAGCCTCATCGTGGGTGATTCGAATACACTTCAAATAACTAGTAACGACTCCTGATTGAGTCATAGGCAATTTTCTCTTTCTTTCTTTTATTATTTTCTTCCTGCTCCACAAGACCGGCTTCCTACACAGAAGGTTCTGAGCCAAGAGGTCCCGGACTCTGCCTGATAAGGTAAGAAGGGGTACTCATTACTGAGCATTAGCTAAAGTTCGTAAGGCAAGCATATAAGTGAGATTATATTGCAAGTAAGAATCTCTTTTTGGGGGAATCTGAAATACAATGCAGATGACTGAATTTTTTTGCACTAAAATCACCCCGTATTTGTAGCTATTCATGATTCCTTCCACCCTGATAAAAGCCCCAGTTCTGGCTGAAGAAAATCCATAAAGCATGATGGTGCCACCACCAAGCTTCACCACGGGTATGGTGTTCTTTTATTGATGTGCTTTTTTGCATTAAACATACCTTTTGAAATAATGGTATGAATATATCTTGCAGAATTAGAATAATCAGACCATAACATATTTTGTACCATGAATTTAGGCGATTTAGTGATTTTAGGCGATTGCTGGACTATATACTGCGGCCGACGCACAAGAAACAAAGATCGCTCCTCCTGCGACTGCCGCTGGGGTGCTGAGGAGACAGCTCCGCTTCAGCACCACCAGTGCTCTGGACAGCCGGAAAACGCGTGGCGGCGGGACGGGGCCGCCGACATACACACGGCTGCTGAATGGCGGGCGGCACGGAAAAATTCCACCATCAAGCAGGCGACGGGAGAGTATAAAAAGGGCGATACTACACTCACAAGGGAGAGGAGGCTCTCAGTGTGCATGCGATAACCTTTGCTGTGTGTTTTACAGACAATCCCAACGCAAGCGAAGACCCCGCACCCTGGCTGCACCCGTGGCTTTTCCTGACGGCAAGATGGGATCCCGTTACTTGGGAAACCCCTAGAACACCCTCGGCAATCTTGCGGCGACGAAACACTTCACCTCACACCCCCACTTCGACTTTAGCACGTTCGCCTCACACCGCCAGGGTCTGGGTTCGATTCCCGTGGCTTTGTGTGTGCGGAGTTTGCATGTTCTCCCCGTTCTGCAAGGGTTTCCTCCAGGTACTCTGGTTTCCTCCCCCAGTCCAAAGACATGCATGGTAGGCTGATTGGCGTGTCTAAAGTGTCCATGGTGTGTGAATGTGTGTGTGATTGTGTGCCCTGTGATGGACTGGCACCCTGTCCAGGGTGTACCCCGCCTTGTGCCTGATGCTCCCTGGGATAGGCTCCAGGTTCCCCGTGACCCTGAAAAGGTGTAAGCGGTTGAAGATGGATGGATGGATGGATCTTTTCATATGACAACACTGAAGAAATGACACTTTGCTACAATGTAAATTAGTGAGTGTACAGCTTGTGTAACAGTGTAAATTTGCTGTCCCCTCAAAATAACTCAACACACAGCCATTAATGTCTAAACGGCTGGCAACAAAAGTGAGTACACCCCTAAGTGAAAATGTCCAAATTGGGCCCAAAGTGTCAATATTTTTTGTGGCCACCATTATTTTCCAGCACTGCCTTAACCCTCTTGGGCATGGAGTTCACCAGAGCTTCACAGGTTGCCAATGGGAGTCCTCTTCCACTCCTCCATGATGACATCACGGAGCTGGTGGATGTTAAAGACCTTGTGCTCCTCCACCTTCCGTTTGAGGATGCCCCACAGATGCTCAATAGGGTTTAGTCCATCACCTTCACCCTCAGCTTCTTTAGCAAGGCAGTGGTCATCATGGAGGTGTGTTTGGGGTCATTATCATGCTGGAATACTGCCCTGCGGCCCACTCTTCGAAGGGAGGGGATCATGCTCTGCTTCAGTATGTCAGAGCATATGTTGGCCTTCATGGTTTCCTCAATGAACTGTAGCTCCCCAGTGCCGGCAGCACTCGTGCAGCCACAGACCATGACACTCCCACCATCATGCTTGACTGTAGGCAAGACACACTTGTCTTTGTACTCCTCACCTGGTTGCCGCCACACACGTTTGACACCATCTGAACCAAATAAGTTTATCTTGGTCTCATCAGACCACAGGACATGGTTCCAGTAATCCATGTCCTTAGTCTGCTTGTTTTCAGCAAACTGTTTGTGGGCTTTCTTGTGCATCATCTTTATATATTCTTTATATATTCTTTATATATTCAGGTATAATATATTCTGTGCTGGTCTGTATCCAGAAGGTGTGTGTGTGTGTGTGTGTGTGTGTGTGTGTGTGTGTGTGTGTGTGTGTGTGTGTGTGTGTGTATGTGTGTGTGCACGTATGCATCGCAAGATGAGAAAATGTGCAGCTTAGGTCAGTTTTGCTGGTTCTCACAAGTTAACCTGGTATTGTTCACATATACCTTTTATAAGGCAGTTATAAGTAACATGTATCATATCATTATGTAACATATCATTATGCACATGATGAAAAGTACTTGTTCTCAAGTCTTGGGTTTATGTTTGCATCTTACCCCTGCTATGTTCCTTCAGCCAATGAAGATTGTTCGGCTGCCTCTTGAGTCTCTGAATCCTGCAGAGGCACATGAAAAGCAAAAGTATCCGCTCCTCAGGTAAAGACCAGCTGCAAGGCATTAATTTGTTGACTTTAGGTAGGGAATTCTGCTGGACATGGGATCCATTTCACTGGACAAGCAGTAGAAGCAAAAAGAGTCAGGCTAAACAATATTTATTTCAATATTTAATTCCACTGGCTAGAATAAGGGGAAAACACAGTATTATGTATGCATAGAGAATGCTTCATAAAAATTATATTGTGGTTTCATTAATTTTGGGGGCTGTTGAACAAAATGCATTCAAAACAAGCTTTAAAAATCTAGTTTGTTGTGCTTAATTTGTGCAGGAATAATAAACAAAGCACTTAATAATGCAGAAATAAACAGTAATTCAGATCCTTTGAAAAGTTTGTGTTTGTTCCAGTATTAAGGGAGAGGTTCTTGGCAGCTGTAAAGATTTTCAGATCAATAACTTCACCCCAGACACATTGGGAATCATGCGCCTGGGTCTTGGTTCCTCTTGTGTTCAATTCCAGAGAGGCTTCAGGTAATGGACACACAGGTAATGGTCTCTGTTATGCCCATAGTGGTAGTTTGTTGTATACAGTGGGGCATATGAGCAGTGAGGAAGAATGAGCTGTAGTGTTAGCTTCTTCTGGCTCAGTAGATCCTCTAGCATTGCTCTGCTACAAGAGTGCCTGATTTTTATATTCAGTAATTTCCTGTTTTTTGTTGATTACCCGGATTTTATTTTGGTCTCTAGGACAGGACAGGGCAGAGGCTGTTGGTGCTGTTGATCATTATGAGAATGATGATGATTGCCATGGTGGTGAGGAGCTTGCTCATTTGATAGACAAAGATATGGAGGTGGAACCAGAGTCCGACAAGCAAGTTGTGTGTGTGTGTGTGTGTGTGTGTGTGTGTGTGTGTGTGTGTGTGTGTGTGTGTGTGTGTGTGTGTGTGTGTGTGTGGACATCGGCCTGATTACACACCAATAAGATTGGGACATTTTTGATTGTGGGGACCTAAAATCGAGTCCCCACAATACTAAGCGTTGCAGCATGTTTATTTTATCGAGTTGAACTTCTCCACCAAAAATCTCATTAGTCCTCAACATTGATATTTACTCGATAAAGTGTGTGTGTAGGGGGGTGTCAAGTGTGTAAAGGCCCCCTCTGGCCAAAGACTGTAAAAACAATTGCGCTCGCACACTTGATTACGTAGTACAGCAATGCTGAACTCCGATTGGTTGACACAGAAGAACTTGATGAACTTTGAATGGTTGAAACAGCAAGCAATCACTGGAGCTTTGAGCCAATGAGGTAGTATGTTGTTGAATATCTCAGTTTAATGAGGCACCTGTGGAGTTCAATAGTTTGTGAGTCATGCTGGAATACAGAGACCTAATTGACTCTCTGGAAAGTAAAAGAAGACAACGAATTTACCACAGCAACTTGAAAGGATTTATATTCGACTTCATCTGGCACGGAAAAATCTGAACGTGAGTGCACATATATATTTGATATATTTATAAATGTAGCGCTGCTTACAGTATAGTCTGTGATTCACCTCGGTTCTGAATCGTGTTTAACAATAATATTGTCCGTTATAAGAAAAACGATTTTAATAGCTTTTATTATTTGCCTTTTTAGTGTTTTTTTTTTGTTTGTTTATTTGTTTTGTTTTGTTAAATGTGTATTTCGTCCGAAGCGTGATTCTGGTGAACTGCGCATCAGAAATGCAGAAACGCAGCAGGGCAGTTCAGGACTTTAAGTGGCACTGTGCTGCGATTCTGATGCGCAGTGCTGCGATTCTGATGCGCAGTGCTGCGATTCTGATGCGCAGTGCTGCGATTCTGATGCGCAGTGCTGCGATTCTGATGCGCAGTGCTGCGATTCTGATGCGCAGTGCTGCGATTCTGATGCGCAGTGCTGCGATTCTGATGCGCAGTGCTGCGATTCTGATGCGCAGTGCTGCGATTCTGATGCGCAGTAGTCATTCTTTAGTTCACTACTATTTCTAATTTAACTAAATAAATGTCTTCTGTTTTGTTCAAATTCAGTATTGATGCTGCAAGGGATGATGGCACTCTTGGAAGACCGGTTAGTGATGACCACGTTAACCCCAACTGCAAAATGAAGAGAATCATCATGAAAGGAAAGCCACATTTGTGCCTTTTTGCTTTAAGAGACATAACACCTGGAGAGGAGATCAGATATAATCATGGAGATGCTGATTGTCCTTGGAAGAGTAAAGTAAGAATGTTACTTCTTGTAGTAATCGTGGATAATTAGATGCCAAGTAAGATAAGATAAGATGATACTTTATTAATCCCTAGATGGAGAAATTAGGGTGTCACAGCAGCAGCCAAGAAAGAAGAGTTAAGAGATAGTAAGTAGAACAGTACAGGGATATATACAGTGAGGGAAAGAAGTATTTGATCCCCTGCTGATTTTGTACGTTTGCCCACTGACAAAGAAATGATCGGTCTATAATTTTAATGGTAGATTTATTTGAACAGTGAGAGACAGAATAACAACAAGAAAATCCAGAAAAACGCATGTCAAAAATGTTATTAATTGATTTGCATTTTAATGAGGGAAATAAGTATTTGACCCCTCTGCAAAACATGACTTAGTACTTGGTGGAAAAACCCTTGTTGGCAATCACAGAGGTCAGACGTTTCTTGTAGTTGGCCACCAGGTCTGCACACATCTCAGGAGGGATTTTGTCCCACTCCTCTTTGCAGATCTTCTCCAAGTCATTAAGGTTTCGAGGCTGACGTTTGGCAACTCGAACCTTCAGCTCCCTCCAGATTTTCTATGGGATTAAGGTCTGGAGACTGGCTAGGCCACTCCAGGACCTTAATGTGCTTCTTCTTGAGCCACTCCTTTGTTGCCTTGGCCGTGTGTTTTGGGTCATTGTCATGCTGGAATACCCATCCACGACCCATTTTTAATGCCCTGGCTGAGGGAAGGAGGGAAGGATATATATATATTGTGAGGGATTAGCCCGGGGAAGGGCAGTGTACAGACCCACAGGAGACAGAAGGATGTTCGCAAACGGTGGTTTATTGTGGCTAGGGTGAGGTGAATGGGTTATAAGTGGATGAGTGCGGGGTTTTGTGGAGGCGTGACGGCCGGCGGAGTCTACTCGTGGCGGAGGCGGGATTCCCGAGGCGGGGCGGGGGTTTTCCCAGGCCGGCGTCCTCCATATGTGCGACTCTCACTATCCGGCGGTCTCGTCCGCTCTTGTACCTCCTGGAGAGAGAGAGGGAGAGAGAGAGAGAGAGAGAGATTAGCGTGGGGCGTGAGGTTACCGTCGTGATCGGAGATTGCGAATCGCTGCAAACACGCACGGAGTCCGTCTTGACGCTACGATATTCTCTTCCGCTCTAAAGTCTACTCACCCCTGTTAAAATTGCACGTATTTGTGATGGAAACAATTGAAACTAAGATAAATCTGGAACATTTTAGGGAAAATTAGGAAAAATATAAAACATACAATACCCTGGTTATTAAGTGTATTTATTAATAGTAAGTGTGAACATCCGTTTATAATTGTGGATGTGGCTGTGTTCAGAATGAAACAATCACATTTGATCTCATATTCAAAAGTAATTATCATATAGCTGTCATCAGTGAAATTATTCTGATTAACCCTAAATAAAGTTCAGCTGTTTCTGTAGGATTTTCTTCACATCTTCTTGGTTTCCTCTCACTGCTGAAGCCATGGTCTGCGAAGAGCTTACATTGCATGCATGGTATCTAACTTGTAGAAAGGAATCCATCAGGAGAGGGGTATAAAAGAATTCCCAAACATTAAATGTATAATGGAACACTGCGAAGGCCATTGTCAAGAAACAGTGAAAATGCAGTACACTGACATCAAGAACAGGACGTCCTTCCAAGATTTACAAAAGGAAAAGACAAAAACTTATCAGGGAGGCTGCCAAAAGACCTACAGCAACATTAAAGGAGCTGCAGGAATATTTGACAGGTACTGATTACTCTCTGCAGGTGACAACAATCTCTTGTATTCTTCACATGTCTGGGCTATGGCGTAGGGTGGATAGACAGAAGACCTTTATCAAAAAAACATCCAAACCCAACTGAATCACTCCAAATCATGTGTTTTGGTCTTAGGAGACCAATTCCAAAAGGTATAATAATACCATTAAAAGAACACCTTACCCACAGTGAAGCATGGTGGTGGAAGCATCATGCATTAGGGCTGTTTTTCCCACCAGACCTGGGGCTTTTATCAAGATGGAGGGAATCAAGAATAGCTACAAATACCAAATTATAGTGCAAAACCTTCAGGTGTCTGCTTGTAATCTGAAGATGAAAAGGAATTTTACCTTTCACTACGACAATGACCCAAAGGATACATCCAAATCAACAAAAGAATGGCTTAACCAACAGAAAATCAAAGTTTTTGAATGACCTAGCCAGACCCCAGACCTGAATCCAACTAGAAATCTGTGGGGTGACCTGAAGTGGGCTGTGCACAGAGAAAAGCCCTCACAATCTGATGAATCTAGAATGCTTTTGCAAGAAAGAGTGGGAAAATATTGCCAAGTCAAGATGTGCCACACTGATAGACCCAAAAGACTGAGTGTAATAAAATAATATTCATTTAGGGGTGTGCACACTTATGCAACCAAGTTATTGGTTTGTAATTTTTCCTATTTTTCCCTAAAATGTTTCTGATTGTTTTTCACTTTATTATTATATGTTGTAATTTCACATTGAGGGTGGAAAAAGTTCTGACATCATTTATCTTGCCATTTTAACAGGGGTGTGTAAATTGTTTATATCCAGTGTATGAATGGAAAACTATTTCACATGACACTGCAAAAAGCCATGCCGATCAATATCAAATTTGAATTAAAATATTAAAAAACTATCAAATACTAAAGGCATAAATCAAGATATTGTGCTCCTTTCCAAAAGTATAAATGTTTTGTGAAAGTAGGCTGGCTATTCATTTAGAAATAAAATATTAATATTTTAATATTAATTATATATATATATATATATATATATATATATATATATATATATATATATATATATATATATATATATATATATATATAAAATTATATTTTAAAATATAAATATTTAAAAGGTCTGATGAACACAAATCCAATTCCTCTTTCACACCTCTTAACTTCCCTAACAGAAATCTTCTTTCTGTTAATGCTGTGCGATCAGATCCATATATCACTCACCATGTTGTTTTTCTCAGAGGAAGACTGCTTGCAAATGTCCTGCATAGGGGATGGAAACGCATTTTAATGTTTAATCGTTTCATTATTATACTTATCCAATTCAAACTCCAAATGCCAAATTACATTTTTAAAACAGAACATTGTGTTAAAATACGTCATGATTAACTGAAAAAAGGTAGAAGAAGAAGAAACATTACTTCATTTGGAACGTCTTCAAATACAGATGTATAATTTTTAAACTAATTATCAACCATATTCAGAGTTGGCAACTTAAGCCCAAATGTTAAATAAATATATTAAAACTGGAAAAATAAAAACAGACTAATAGGTTGACTTCATATAAATGAGAAAGTGAAATTTATATACATCATTGAAATAGGAGCCTAGTGTGCTGCCAATATACAGAGATCAGCCATAACATTAAAACCAGTTGCCTAATATTGTGTAGGTCCCCCTTGTGCCACCAAAATAGCTCTGACCCATCAAGGCATGGACTCTACAAGACCTCTAAAGGTGTGCTGTGGTATCTGTCACAAGACGTTAGCAACAGATACTTTACGTCCTGTAAATTGCGAGATGGGGCTTACATGGATTAGACTTGTTTGTACAGTAAATCCCACAGATGCTCGATCAGACTGAGAACCGTGGACTTTGGAGGCCAAGTCTACACCTTTCATGGTCCTCAAACCATTCCTGAACAAATTTTGCAGTTTTTCAGCACGCATTATCCTGCTGAAAGAAGCCACTGCAATTATGGAATACCGTTGCTTGGTCTGTGTCAAAGTAACATCTACATGAATGCCAGGACCCAAGGTTTCCCAGCAGAACGCACATGAACCTGGCCATCCATATGATGCAAAATAAAATGTGATTCATCAGACCAGACCACCTTATTCCATTGCTCCATGGTCCAGTTCTGATGCTCACGTGCCCATTGTAGGTGCTTTTGGCAGTGGACAGGGGTCAGTATGGACACTCTGACCGGTCTGCAGCTATGCAGCCCCATACACAGCAAGCTGTGGTGCACTGTGTGTTCTCACAACTTTCTATCACAGCCAGCATGACCTTTTTCAGTAAGTTGGGCTACAGGAGCTCTTCTGTGGGACTGAAACAAACGAGTTAGCCTTCGCTCCCCATGCAGATCAATGAGCCTTGGCCACCCATGATCCTGTCACTGGTTCTCCAGTTGTCCTTCCTTGGACCATTTTTGGTAGGTACTAACCACTGCACACCAGGAACACCTCAAAGACCTGTCGCTTTGGAGATGCACTGACCCAGTCATTTGGCCATCACAATTTGGCCCTGGTCAAAGTCACTCAGATCCTTATGATTGGCCATTTTTCCTGCTTCCAACATATTAACTTCGAGAACTGACTGTTAACTTGCTGCCTAATATACATCACCCTTTGCCAGATGCCATTGTAATGAGAAAATCAATGTTACTCACTTCATCTGTCAGTGGTTTTAATGTTATGGCTGATTGATGTTATGCTGCATGAAGAGAAGGTGAATTATTTGCCTTTGCCTAAGGGTCCAGGAGTGATTGGCTAGGTTTTTTTTGTTTCGCTTTGTTTTTTAAACGGCCATATTTCTATAGCCCAGTGGTCCAGATTGGGCCATAAACATGTTATTAACTTGTGAGTTGCTGAGTTATTTGCCATGAGTTCACATGTCTGATTTATTTTTGCAGATTTCAAGTTATTACACCGAAGCAGACCAGCAGCTGCTCCAACTTACGCCACTGGCCGAGCAGTGGACGTAAGTACAGAAAACCGTTACTGGACACAGCAGGTGCATTCTCTCTTGTTCCAGTGTGGGGAATGGAGGAGGGCAGAAAGCCTGCAACACCACAGGGTGGGCAGCCAATCTAGGCACTTTAGGAATATAATCTGGCATAGGATACAGTAAGGCCTTGGCTAATCCAGGGGCAAAGTCAAGGCAGGAAGGGGCAACAGAGAGAGCTTGTAGATCACCTACTCACTTGAGAGATGTTAAGGCCCGCAAAAGAGCTACCTTTAGAGTCAGAAGCTTCTAAGACGCTGACTCTAAGGGCTCAAATGGGGCCCCTGACGGACCTTCCAGGACCACAGAAAGGTCCCAGGAAGGTATGCCTGGCCTGCAGATGGGCCTAAGCCGCCTGACACCATGCATGAACCTCGAAGTTAGAGGATGTTGCCCCACAGAGGTTCCATCAACAGGGGCATGGCTGGCCGAAATGCGGCCATGTAAACCCTGATTGTAGAAGGAGCCCACCCCACTGAGAAATGTTCTTGTTAGAACTCCAGGACTGTAGCTATTGCACAGTTCAGTGGGTCTACAGTGGATCCCTGTGGATGGGAATCTCCCAAGGAGTGCCATCTAGCAGGGCTAGAACTTGTGGGAACAGAGCGATGGGGTGGGGGGGGGGGGGGGGGGGCGTACAGATGTGACCTTGGCCAAATGTGCACCATGGCGTCCAGCCCTAACTGTGCAGGAGGAGTGAGGGTGAACCACAGCGGGCCGTGTGTTGTCTCCTCAGAGGCAAACACATGCAGTCCCGCTTGGCCAAACTTCGCCATATGGACTCCACCACTTGTGGATAGAGCCACCAATTCCCCTGCCTCAACAGGATGTCTGCCCCCATATTCCCAGAATGTACATTGCACTCACTGACAAACTTTCCTTCTGCCCAGAGAACAATTAGTTGCGCCTGCCTGAACAGGGGGCACGGACATAATCCTCCCCGGTGGTCAATATATGAGACCGGTGTGTTGTCTGTAAACACATGGTGACCTCTCAATTGAGGAAGAAGGAATTTCAGTTATTGAAATATGGCCCACATTTCTAGGCAATTTATATGCCGCTCCAGATGAGGGCAGCACCAGAGACCGTGAGCTGGACAGCTCTAAGACTGCGCTCCAGCCCGTGAGGGAGGTGTCTGTCATTACCTTCTTGCACTAAGGAGACATCCCTAGAGTGTGACCCAAGGCTAGAATCCGGGGACACTCAACCTTGGACAAAACCCCCAACTTCTCAGCCACCACTGAACGGTCTCCTGTGCAATAGGCCCATAAGCACCAATAGTCTCCCAAGATCCAACTTTATCTTGCTCAATGTTGATAGGATTGACCCTACGCATGTTGGGGATAGAAATGCCCTCATCATAGTAGAATCCTTATAACCCCCAGAAAAGTTGTCCACTGCACTGGGGAAAGCATATTTTTCTGAGGTTCCACCCAAGCCCCAAGCTCTTCATGTGGGCGAGAACAACATCTCGATGTTGAACTGCCAGTTTCCTGGATCGTGCTAGAATTAACCAGTCGTCCAGGTAGTTTAGTACACAGATGCCCTGGAGTCACAGTGGAGCCAGAGTGACATCCATGCACTTTGTGAAGGTGCGAGGGGATAAAGATAGCAATATTTCTATGTGGAAATATGCACCTTTTAGCTCTATCGTCACAAACCAGTCCTCAAACTGAATCTGTGGAATGTTAAGTTTGGGCATCAGCATCTTGAACCTGTATGTCTGAAGAGTACAGTTCAGATGACGCAGATCTAAAACTGGCCGCATACTCCTATTTTTTGAGGACCAGGAAATAACGGCTGTAAAAACCTCCCTCCCTCAGGGAATGGGGTACATGTTCTATGGCCCCATTGTCCAAGAGGGATCTTACTTCCTGTGCTTGCGTCGGGCTCTGGTCTGTGCTGACTACTGTGGTGAGTACACCTCTGAACCGGGGGGGGCAAGCTATAAAATGGACCCGGGAAACCTTTTCTACAGTAGACAGAACCCATGGAGACACATTTTGCAATAGCTTCCATGCTGCCAGATGGTCTTTTAGTGACGTTAACTAGTCCACATTCTATTGGAGAGAAAGCATCAGATTTTAGTTGCCCTGTGACAGCTTGCTGACCACAGAACACTGAAAACTTGGGACCGTTTTGGTTAGAGGAGGCCCTACAGTAGCACTGAGGGCTAACTGCCCTAACAACCTCATGTCCCCTGATACGTCCCTCCACGGCCCCTCAGGACCGCTCTTCTTTGCCTGCTTGGCCTTTATGACCATTCTCAGATCAGGCCTAGTAGCAGGCCACGACCGTGGCTGCCCGGTTCCCCTTGTTGTCTGCGGGGGTTGGCGGGCTGCCATACTCGCCTTCTGGGTCTCCCTCGCACTAGTGCTGGCCCGGGCTCCACTCTTGGATGCCCGGGTGAACTCGAGACAACAGGGAAGGAACTGGCTGAATGCTGCCATATGTTGAGCTCACTCAGCAGGTCTGCTTGGTAGGCCTGCAACACTGTCATTGTCTGCAGTGACCCTCAAACAAGACTACTACTGCATAGGCCTTGCCCACCAATGCCACGGTGGCCTTACACGGTGGCTTGGATGGCAAAGCCGGCCCCCATAATTACCTGCCAACGATGGAGAGAGGTAGCTCGCAAGCACCTCCTCCACCTTCAGCATAACTAAATAGCCATGCCGTTCATTCCCCACAATGGCTGAATAATCCAACATCGTGGGATTATAAATACGGCTTATACGTGGTTTTCCCCCAGAAGCCTGATATTTTGTCATGCACTTCTGGAAGAAAGGGGAGTTTCTGCAGTGTGAGGGATTTACTTTCATTGGGGAGAAAAAGGCTCATCCAGCCTTAGTAATCACTTCAAACAGCTCTTTATACTCTGCTCTCAGTTTTTAGCACATCCTTCTGGTTCCTCGGAGTCAGAGAGGAATTATTACTATTATTTTTGGGTGTGTGTTTTTTCTCCCCCTTTTGGCTTTCCATTGCGGAAGGAGGAGTCACGACGTGAGCTCCAAAATCCAGCGGAGAGCCGAACCCGGAAGACAGAGCAAGAGATAGAGCAGCGCTCGTCTCCGGCTCCTCTTCTAGATCCATAAGAGATCCCCCAAACCTGAGATGGCTAGCTGCCTCGGCAGTGGCTGGCCCAGATCGCGAGGCTCTGAAACCCAACTCGCTTCGGCTTCCGCCTATAAGGGCGCGAGTCGCGAGCCGAGCTGCTTAATGTAGACATTACCATGCGCAGCCTCTCGAGGCTGCCATCGCATGCTACATGACTAGACACTTCACCCAGAAAGTGTGCACTATTCCCCGTGATGAAATGGGAGCAAGCCGTAACACACTTCCTGAATTCTCTTACTCATATTTTTCTCTGTCGCTCATTCCTTTTTTTCTTCTCTTTTTTTTAGAGGGATAGAAAAGTTCTGAGATTTTGAGAAAAGATAGCAATTAAATGAAGCGTCTTTTTGTTTCTTTACACAGACAACTGACATGCAGTCTTTGCTGAAGATAATAAAGGCTGATGGCGAGGTTCACAGGTGCCATATTTATATCACTTAATTACCACGTCACCTGATCATGGCAGGCCTATAAATAGGCATGATTTTACACAAGCTTCAGATGCCGGTCGCGCGTCAGGCGCTCCCCATAGTGTTATGCTAAACGCAACGTCGAAGTTCCCTTTGAAAGGGAACTGTATTGTGTGTTTTCTCAGGTTGCCTTTGTTTTATGTATGATTTCGTTTGAAGATCTAAATGTATTTAGTATGAGAAATACACAAAAACAGAAGAAATCAGGATGGGGTAAATACTTTTTCACAGCACTGTATTCTACATATGAAACTAAAACATAAAATCCATGGAGCTAATAAATCTGATTATTGAGGTACTTCTGAAACCCAAGATCAGTATAAAAAAGACAGAACAACCAACCCAGAAACAGAATCACTGAATACATATGAAAACTTCCCAATGAAACAGGAAAGGAACTATACAGAACAAACTAGACGAATGAAACCAATGATTGCGGAAAGGGTGGTGTAAGAAATTCACAAATGGGAGCAAACAATTCTCTAATAAAAAAAACTGCATGTGTTAAAAATAAAGTTAGCAAAAGCTCAACTGAAATAACCAAAAGTAATATAGAAAGTAGTGAGACGTGTGTCATGTCTCACTTGTATGCTGTATGTAGCTGAGTACATTACACAGACTCACCTGTATGTGTACATATGGTGCAGATTTAGGAGTCCAGGTACACTTCATGCCACTGTTGTTCCAATAACACCCAGCTGAGACACAGGCTGTGCACCTAAATATTAAATAGACATTAAACTATACCAGACGCCCATACCATGACTCTTGGTGTCATCCAGAATATGATATATACGGTGTCATCAAATATCTATTATATAGGCCAATAACATGTTAAAGTGACAGATGGTTGGTTACAGATATTTGGTTTTTAATAATGGATCTTCTTACTGAGCATCTGATTGTGTATTCTCTGTGATATTTGGGCAGCTCCTCAGTGTCAGGCTGTCTGTGAAGATCTGATCACTAATATTGACTGTCACTGTGACTTTGAGTCCTGGAGAAGTAGAGCAGAGTTACATATTGTTGGGCAAAATCAATTCATTTTAAAAAAAAAAAAAAAAGGTTTTTTTTTTACTTAGCCAATAAAATGTGATATGACCCACACAATTCTGAAGAATACTGTGAAAATACTGACTATCAGAAGACAGGTCCTTTTCAGGGAAATTGCAGGAGCAGCTGGGAAAGTGTGCAACTGGGCTAGTACACAGATCCACACTTCCTGCCTTGAATGTACATGTTAAAGGAAGACTTTCTGTGGCCTCCAGGTGCAGGTATACAGTCAGATTGATCTGAGAGTGGACAACAATTAATAACATTAAAAAGAAACAAATACTGTACATTTCCATAAAAAGATAAGAGGTTTTTCATATTTCATTCAATAACATTTACCTCTCCAGGGATCAAAGAAATAACCTGAAAGGAAATCAGCTCTTTCTGAAAAGAATCTTTAGCAATGGAGATCCAAGATGGTGCTGTACACTCCTTCTGCAAACAGCATCTAGAGTGAACAAAAATGAGGGGACAAAAAGAAATGCCTAATGTCAGAGGGCTGCTTTGTTGAACACATAACCACTAAAACCCGTGGATAACACGAATAAGCAAGTGGTTTGAGAAGTCTGGTCATGTTTTGAAGGAATATATATATATATATCAGAACTCACAGTATGTTTTCTCTCACAGTGTGATGGATTTCCCCTCACTCTGTGTGCCGGAGCATGTGCCGAGTATGAACTGCCCGAAGCGCAACAGCATGCAGTTCCGGGTCAACAGTGATTTTGTTTACTTTTGACAATTGTGGGTTTTTTTGTTTGTTTCTGTCCTGTCTCCGCCCTTGTTATGCATTGGTTCCTCCCTAATGTCTCAGCTGTTATTGTTTCCACCTTTGGTTACATTTATCATTTAAACCCCTCATGTTTCTTTGTTCAGTGCAAAGTATTGTGTGTTTCTGTGTGTTTTTCACCTGACCCATACCGAGCCCTTGATCCTAGTTCCTCGTTAAAGGGATTTTGTCCTGTTTTGTCCTCGTATTTCTCGATTTTTGTCTAAGCCCTGTTTATGCCGTTTTGCCAATTTGACTCCTCACTTGCTTTTTGACTATGTTTTTGCCTTTCGATTTGGAATTGTCGTGCACAGTAGATTAGTGGTTAGCAGGGCTCTACAGTGCGACCATTTCAGTAGCATTTGCAATTTTGTGCGACTGTGGAAAAATATATAGACATTGCGAGTGACCTGTTTAAAGTTGAATAATAAAATCAGAATAAAAACTACAACTCCAAAATGCATCTACACCGTGCAACAATTTTCAGACTGCTTTTCATCACCTCAGTCAAACGAACAAAGAAGCCATTATGATGACAAGAGTAACACTGAACATCATTTGCTTCTCTCAACTTGCTGATCTCATAAACCGCCATCTTTTATTGACACAATATTATCAGCAGACATGGCAACAATTTACTGGGGGACCAATCTAAAAGGAACAACTGATGAACAAAAAATAATAAAATCTAAAGACAGAAAATGTGCTTAGTTATAAATAAATCAGTTAATATAAAAAATAGATATTATAATTAATTCATAAAATATAAATAAAATGACAAATGAAATAATGTTTAATTACTATGGGTTGCATTTAATATCAGTTTGACATTAAGCTTAGTAAGCTATTTCCTTAGAAGGCTATTAGCCTTCATTTTTGTGTTAGTTACTTTTAATTAGGACTCTTTATTGTTTAAGATATTTAAAAATAAATATTTTATGCTTGTTTATTTATCAATTACCCAACAGTATTTCTCATTGCTATTATTTTAATTCAAATAACAGTGACCATGAGCAGAGAGCTTACATTTAACTGTTTATGACCTCCTGATTAAAGCTTAAACGAAAAAAGATTGGCATCTCGATCGGTATCAGCTGTAAAAATCCTGATCGGAGCATCCCTAATGAACACCATTAACCTAAAGCGCTTTGCATCTGACGGGTAAATTAACTCATCCAATCACATCCTATATGAGATTATTCAGATATATACACAATATACACAGAGCGGTTCGAGAACTGACTCCAGCCCAGAACCATGACAGTGGAAAATGTCTAATAGTGTAGCTTTAAATATATTTAAGAGGAGCAGACTTCAAAGAGTGAACACTGAGGTTTTTTGTATTTGTTTACAAGATGAAACAGGTTAATGGTTGTTGTTTTTTTGCATACAGCAAATTAACTGTAAAATTAACTGAAAATATTCAATTTAGTTTATAGAAGGTAAATGAATTTGTCATGGCTCACGCTATGTTCTTAAATTCTGTCATAATTGACCAGCTCAAGTTCTCTCATGCCTACTTGTGTGTTATATTGTAGCACATTAACATTAGCATCTCTAAAAAAAAACCCTGAACTTCAACCGTAAAAATAATTGTTACTGTAGAGACCTGGTTAGCACATTCCCCTCACACCTCCTGGGCTGGGGGTTCAATTCCAAAAACGCAGCCCTGTGTGTGTGTGTGCATGTTCTCCCCATGCTGCAGGGATTTCCTCTGGGTACTCCGGTTTCCTGACCAGTCCAAAAACATGCATGGTAGGCTGATTGGCATGTCCAAAGTGTCCGTAGTGTATGCATGGGTGTGTGAATGTGTATGTGATTGTGCCCTGCGATGGATTGGCACCCTGTCCACGGTGTACCCTGCCTTGTGTCTGATGCTCCCTGGGATATTCTCCAGGTTCCCGTGTATCTCCCCAGTTGTCTATCTCACTCCACTGATCATTAATGAGAGAAATAACCCCTCAAACAGACAGAAAAACAGCCTCTTTTCCACTGTTTGGTTGCATGGTTACCATAGCTGCAATGTGTAGTTCCATGCTGGTGAGAACAATTTTCTGGTGTCTATTGTGCTAATTAAAAAAGCACCAGGAAGTAGCTAAGAAAAACGACAGCAACAAAATGAAGTGACTCGTTCTGTTTATTGCTGATGGAGTGTTTGAAATCTTGTACAGCACATAATATATGCTGTAAATAATCTTAAAAACGAACTGCGCAGTTTAGGTAAAAACTGCATGAATGTACAGATGTTCCTAATAAAGTGGACAGTGAGTGTATTTCAGTCTGTAAGATATGTGCTGTTACTACAGACAATTACACTGCATCAGGTTGGTGATGCACGAGCATATAAGGCAGTAAGAGCTAACTAATGAAAGAAAGCTGAAAAAAAGGCATTGGTTGCTGGAAGAGTTAATGAACTGAATATAGAACTGAACAATGAACATAAACATTTCATTAGTGAGAGATGTAAAAGAGTTGGTTAGAAGGTTACCTTTTTGTGACCCCACACCATCCACAGAAAGGGTCCATGCTGCCAATGCAGTCTCTTAAAGTGCCATACATACCACACTGAGTCACTGCAACACGTTTAATCTACAACATACACACACACACACACACACACACACACACACACACACACACACACACACACATACACACAAACACTATTAAGCTATGGCATTAATTGCTATTATTTGTCTTATTGCTATTAGGAGTTAACCATTTGTTTAAACTGCTGAAGTGAACTGGCTGATTCTTAACTTTGAGCACTGCCTCTTAAATCATTTGGCATAAATAATGAATAGAGTTGGTCACTTGTCTCAATTTCATCCTAAAAATCCATGTGTGCAGGCACAGCTTTAACTTCAGACCAGCTAAAACTCACCTGATTTCTCAAAGCTATGTAGATGTAATTATGATCCACTGGGTCAAAGTACATTCTGGGAAACACCATCCTGTCATCATCAGATCTGTATAGTACTTTTGCACAGCCAGACCTGTAATCTGTGTCCAGTACAAGCTGTCATATGACACAAAACAAGGCTTGGAATCATTATGTGGAGTTTCAACACAATGCATGGCCTTCACAGCCACTGTAAAGATTTATTTACCAGCTTCTCATATAGAGAGGAAAAGTGTGTACATATCATAGTAGATAGATGTAGACATAGGCAAACTTGTATTAGAATTAATAATAATAAAAATACATGAAGAAAAAGAAAAAGTGTGCTGTCTTCACTGTGTTTATAAATATACTGTTGTTGTACATAACATAAGAAACATTCTTTTTGCATTGTCTTCAATCTTCAAAAACATATCTAGTACATGTGCTTGAACAATAATAGTCTGCAAGTGTTGTCTGGCTGACTGTGCGTACAGGGTTTGGGTGTACCATTTACCATGAAATATAGAGAGAGAGAGCGAGAGAGAGAGCGAGAGAGAATCAGACCTTCATCAGTTGGCCATTTGCAGTTCCGATGTACAGCACAGTCCAAGACCCTTTAATTTTCGCTGCCACAGATGTCATTGAATTGTGTTTGAATACCACAGCAAGGGGATCTACAACAGCCTCGATATTCTACAGGAACAAGACAAATGGTTATCAGTAGAAACCAGGCTTGGGGAGTAACGGAGTACATGTAACGACGTTACGTAATCAGGATACAAAAAAACAGTTACAGTTATGTCAGGAAACAAATTAATCAGATTACAGGTAAAAAAAAATAATGATAATAAATTTTAATGTAATTAAAAAAGGAATACTATTTGGACAGCAAATCTTTTGACGTAACACAATATATACGGAGTTGGGAGGGTTACTTTAAAAATGTATTCCATTACACTTACAAATTACTTCAAAATAATGTCATCAGTAATGTAATCCAAGTATCACAATATGAAAGTAATGTAATCTGATTATTTTTGGATTACTTCAAGGCCACATATGCAAATAAAGTCGAGAGAAAAACAATATGATCTAAAATACTTTTATTTAGAGCTTAAAACATGTTCAATATTTGGATTAGTTTTAAGAAAATAAATAAATAATGAATGCAGATTTAAATGCACTGAAAAGGACACACCATTAGCACTATTAGCATCACATAAATGTATATAAATTCGTAAATTCTTTTGAATGTCCATGGAACAAAATAAAATATCAGATGCCATGAGTATACATTCTACCACTTTGTACACATTTGAATGGCCATGTGATACGAGTAATGTGATTACATGAAATTAAAATGACCTTATATGGTCATGGGTGTTGTTTCGACTCAGGACAGCTTCATTTGTTGCTATTGTCAAGCAACTGTTTAACACTGTACACAACAGCGCTTCATCTTCACTCTGAGAGTAGGATAATGGTTGAGAGGCAGGAATTTGGCCAATAGTTGCGGCAAGTCTTTTATAATCGACCAATCGGTGGGCGAGAAGGCGGGACTTAGGCCCTGTTTACACCAGTGCTTTTTGTTTTTAAAACGTATAACTTTTGCTACAGTTATGTCTACACTCCGGCCCTCGAAAACGGAGACTTTTGGAAACGTTTTAGTTTGAAAAACAGACCAAAACAAAGACTTCTGAACACGAAGAAGTGGCCCGCATCAGGGACAATAATCTTTTATTTATTTATTTATTTATTTATTTATTTATTTTTATTTTATTTTTTTAAAAAAAAACATTGAACATGTTTTAAGCTCTAAATAAAAGTATTTTAGATTATATTGCTTTTCACTTGACTTTATTTACATATGTGGCCTTGAAGTAATGCAAAAATAATCAGATTACATTACTTTCATATTGTGATACTTGGATTAAGTTACTGATGACATTTTTTAAAGTAATTTGTAAGTGTTATGAAATACATTTTTAAAGTAACCCTCCCAACCCTGGTAATAACATATATAACCTATATAACATATATATGTTGCTTGCATGGAGATTATAAATAGGTCTACGTTAAAATGTTTTAAGTTTTAGAGCAACTATCTAAGTGTTTCAAACCTGTGTTGATCTGGGACAGTCTGGACTGCATCTGATTTCTTCAGGAGGATTCACTGGTCTGCTGGCAGTAATGTTGTAAATAGCCAACACAGTGTTCTCAGGGTGGTCTGGACGCTCTGCAGTGAATATTCCCATCCATAAAAGAGAAGACTCCGACGAGATAAAGGCAGAGGACACAAGTTTCTGGCGAAGTTGGTCATCACAGCAGCGTAAAGTTGCAACTTTCAGAGATCTCGTCATTTCTGTTTTTTTCTGGTTGTTATCCATCTTAAAGAAAACCACTTTTTTCATTTTGCTGGTTAAATTAATGTTGGCGAAGAGGTAGGACTGAAACTGTGAAGATACCTGGAAACCGTTTACCCACTCAACACCAGGAATCTTAATGTAGGCTTCAGTTGTAGCAGAGTCTGATTTAGAAAAAATATCACCATGCTGAGTGTAGAGAGTGTTGTACAATACCACACCGGCATCGGTACACATTTTCTTTTCATCATTATTCTCTCTCCCCACCAACATGTATGTGCCATTACTGTCGCCTGGATAATCGACAAGGAACGCAACGGATGATTCGTTCACAAGCGGTCCAACCGGCAAGTTCTCCATGTAGATAGTTCGTGTTATATCATTTATATCCAGGACCTCGCAGTGTCCGCAGTTCAAAGTGCCGCATGTGATCAGAGTTCCGTTCGCCTCGAAAGGCAACAAGATGTTCACTGCGTTCTGGTCCGTGGTGTTTGATATGACTTTAATCTTCTCCACTTCGAGATCGTGCCGCATTTGGTGGAGCTGAGAGTCGGTAACAACAAACACCTTACCGTTTCCCACAGCAAAGTGTCTGATCACATCGTTAAAGTTGTACTCAGACGTGCAAATTGCTCCTTTAAAGAGAATAAATATCCCGAGTAAAAGCGTCCTCATGGTGTCCGTACACGTGGGGGCTGAATCCCGGAGCCTTCAGCCTTTTAGACAGATGAACTCTGGAGCCTGTGTCTGCTCACTGAAAGTGAATAAAAGTGACGGCTTCCGCGTAAAGAATGTTTGCAACACATCCTGTCACCAGCTGAAAGCCGCACAGCTGTTAAAATGCACAGCTGTAATGTGTCAATCGCTTTTTATTTATAGGCTAGATAAAGATGGTTATCTGACCGCATTGTTGATCACTGATCAACTTCAGCACCTTCAGTACCATCAGGTAATTTAGATTTATGCCACTGATATGAAACTTTTAGATTAAAACGGGATTGTTCATGGTTTAGTGCTGCGCCCCAGTGGTGTTATTCACACACAAAGGGGACTGGGTGAATTCAGATATATTAGAATAGCAGATAAACTGAATAATTTGCAGTGGAAATGCTCTCTTTTTGTCTGTATGGAGTTGTGAATGAGGACTTTATGAATATTAACATTTGATGAACACCTGGTATAAATGGTGGGACTCTGCACCACTGCCCCTGTGGACGAGCCGCCACTGTTTGCACTGATCCACTGATTTTTCTAGCTACTTCACTCTCTAATATTGACTTAATTCTGAACTTCAGCACTCTCATTTCTAACACTCAATACACACTGTTAACCCTTACTGTAGTTTGTACGGTAAACAACTGTAAAAATGGCCAGTAAATTATTGTATATATAATTATACACTAGTTTTTCTACACACCCAATATTAGAGCATAGTCTCAGTCTGTCATTCTCTCTCTCTCTCTCTCTCTCTCTCTCTCTCTCTCTCACACACACACACACACACACACACACACACACACACACACACACACACACACACACACGTGTGGCATGAACTCTGATATACAGAAACCCAAACCAAAAAAAAATTCCGTGAAAGAAAATCACAGCACAATTAGAGGAAATAAACCATCATGCAGCACAATCTGTAGCTACAAGTATGACTGAATCTCTCAGCTGTGCAGATCTATGTGAATTTTGCTACATGAACTAAATATCATAAAACCTGTACAGAAAAAAATGCTTTCTTGTCTTTAATTTATTTATTCATTTACATGTGATTCATTTACGTATGGTTCATTTACATGTGATTCATTTTCATGAGATTAATATTCAAGTGATACATTTTCATGTGATTCGTTTACGTGTGATTCATTTACTAATTTGCTTCTCTTTAAATCCAGTTTTAGACTGTGATATTACAATGGTCTTTCCAGATTATTACTTGCTACACTGTATGAGATAACCCCAGTAAAACTGCCTGAATTCTATAATATAATTTGTTCACCATGTTAAGTTTAAATCCTCTAAAAACAGATTCACAATTAAATAACACTACATTCTTCAAAGCATTGGCATGTTCTGCTCACTCTCACAATCCTCCAAACACCCAAAGTCTCCATAAACAAATGAGACAGCAGTGTATCCTACAGAACCCGAACGTTGTCCACAATGTGAAAACAACTCGGAGAGTAAACTGGGCCAACCAACAAAATTACCAAGACTGATAAACAGTCTGCACACAATAATAAATATAATGTCCTTACCTTTTAAAGACTTGTAACAAATAATATAACAGTGTAGCACGTAAAGCCGAGGAGATAACACTAATAAAATTAAATAAACAGAAACTCTAACCCGGTCAGAGCATCGAAACAGAGAAGCACATTAATACAGAAGTAGATTTTAAGAGGAGTGAGTCCACAAAATCTAGGCGAAGTAATGCAACGACAATATCTTCAATAAGAATCCGAATTCTGTGGAGCTGGAAGGCCGAGTGCAAAAAATAAAAATAAAAGAAGAGTGAAAGAGATTCCGCTGTGTAGGTGATGCAGTTCACCCCGATATCAAGAGTTTAACATAATCTCCTGCTTCCTCCGCTGAAATAAAGTCCTTCTGACCACCGTTATATGTAATGCGAAGACGAGCCAGGTGAAGAATTCCATAGCGAGCGCCCTCAATACCACGCAGTTGACGCCGAACACAATGCTTTCTGTACATTTTGTGTATTAATATCACTGATTATTTCATCCAGCGTCACCTGGAGCTGTTAAAGGAAGTGACACTAATACAGTTCCAGAAGACTTCAATTCCCACAAAAATATGAGAACATGAACAAGCACAGCCTATCTGTACATCTAAACACGAGGGTTGATGTAAATGTTTATAATGGACCAATACTTACTTGCCTTTGTATCAGGTAAATCCAGCATACAAGTACTCTGCACTTACGCAATCATGACTGTAACCCTAGGCACAATTTCAATCTCCATCTGCATCAACAGAATCTTGAACATAAACTTGTGGAATATAAACAAAAACTTTGAAAGCGTAAATGAAAACTCTGGCAGCGCATTCGCAAACCATGATTAACAAAAAGGAAGCTTAGAAAACTGTTAATAAAGAATGCTGTTAATTCGAAGACCGTGTGAAATTCATGTCACTGAGTTCAGTTTCAGTGTTCTTCTTTCTCACTGTATATTTTTGTTAATTTTTTTTCTTGAAAAGTTACATTCAATACTTTTGGCACAAATTTAATTCCAAACTTTTCTCATCCTGTGCACGCCTATAACTTTATCTCAAAGTTCCTTAGTTAGCATGCTCTTTGGTCTTCATTTTCAGAGTTTACTTCAGATTCACAGTCTGACCAATGGCACTTGGGGATCTTTTATCCAGAAAAGGTGAACCTTTTTTAAATGATTCACTGGTAACAGCCAATTTTAAGCCAAGTGTGTCTTTGTTATGTCTTTCATCTGTATAAACTTGGAGCTTCCACGGCACACCAGTTGAATACTTATGAAAAATAAAAATTTTCACCTTTTATTTTTTTTTTCTAAAGATAATGCTGACAAATAATGTATTTGGACTTTGAAAACACACACAAACACACACAAAATCAAATGACTGCATTTACTGTGTTGAATACATTTTAGATTTACTGACGAACAAAACAGCAAATTTTAATTAAAATTTTTACATTTTCGTAAAATTTCAATGTTTCTCTATCAAACAGAGATAAAATCTTTTAAAGAGACAAGTTCTGCTGGTGGCACTTCCAGTCTACAGTATATTTCAGCAACTTGTCATTTCAAAATAACAAATTAGCAAGAAAAAAAGAATCTCTGGCTTTCTTCAATACTGCTTTGTATGAAACAAAGCGTGTGTGTGTGTGTGTGTGTGTGTGTGTGTGTGTGTGTGTGTGTGTGTCCATTTCTCCTGTCTGGGCAGAGAGGTTTAATCTTAATGGCAGAATCAGTCTCAACTTTCTCCTAGTAGTCTCAGACAAACACTTGGTTGAGGGAAGAAGGATGAATTTGTCGACTCTGGAGTAGACGCTGCACCGTAGCACTCCGACCCTGAGTCTGCTTCCACATCACCAGGGCTGCCAGCACCTGACTGTGACTGCTGTGTGGATGATCTGCACGGCAGCGGGTGATCTCTACCGATGTCAAACCCAAGTCCAGCAGCACCATCTCCCACTCCAAGCCGAGCCGAGCCGCAAGCCTATTCAGCTGCTGATCAGATGGAACCATTTGAAGAATGTCTTTAGGAATGGCCCACTGAGCTAAACAGAGAGAGAACATTATTTTACCTACATCCTCAAACTGTATGTCTAGTTTTAAACATTTAAATCTAATGCAAAATTATATTAATTTCAACATTTAATTTCAACTGAGCCAATACCACTACAAACTTTTTTTGAATAAGAAAAAAAAAGCGAACCAATATAATACAAAAAATTAAAATAGAGAAAATGGACACCTCTGCAAACTTCTAACTAACTACCACTGAATTGAAGTCACAATAAAATTCTCAAATTTACAGTGGCCTCACTGCAGTGCTGATGCCATTTCTGAGCAGTACCGCATGTATTCTTCTTTTGCTCAAAACAAGTTAGATATCGGACTGGCATCCTGTCAAGGGTGTACCCCGCCTTGTGCTCGATGCTCCCTGGGATAGGTTCCAGGTTCCCCGCGACCCTGAAAAAGGATAAAGCAGTATAGAAGACGGATGGATGGATGGATGGATGGAAGTTAGATATTATTTTTGTTTGAACATCAGAGGTTGAAAAAAAAAAAGAAAAAGTTCACATCCCCAGTTTGTTTTGAGAGAACCGTAGTTGGAGCGTTTTACATACACCATGACGTGAAGCTACATCTACTCCAAGCAGAAAAACAAGGCTGCAAGTATTCACTGAGCAGAGAGAAAGAAAGGCAAAATCAATCCTCATCGAAAGAAACTAAAGCACAAATCCTGATTCACACTAACAGATTAGAAACTAAGAAAGACGTGCAAAGGCAGAATCTAAAATTATAATTATTGGAAATCAAAAGATAAGATTATAAAGGTGAGCAAATTATTTATCAGAAATGTGTGTGTATTAGAGAGAAAAAGACAAGAGAGATTACCGTGGCAATCAAAGAAGAAAAAAAATAGAAAAGGAGGCAAGGCAAGGGTTTGTGATATACACCTTCCTCAGTCAGAGGTTATAAAGAGTAACACTGTAGAGGTGTGTAAATTACAGAAGGCGATGTCCGATGCAGAAATTTGCTCTGGCCCCATCCTAACGTGACAATGTAGCTTACAGCAGGTTATGGTCGCTGAACTGCTGGATGTCCAAGGGGTGCTCCGAAAACAATGTAGGCTTTATAGATAATTGGAGTAGTTTTGAGGGCAAGGCTGGCCTATTATGGCAGGACAGTATCCATCAGAGAGAGATACTTTGTATATATTGTAACCTTAGTTTTGACAAGTATAGGTCAAAGGTCAAAAAGATATACATCCTAACTCTCTATGTCTAGATCAAAGGTCAAGATCATAAAAATATTAATAGTTATGCTAAATCTGGATCACATCCATTTGTTACCATACATGGTGCGGCGATGTGTTTTCCACCCCACACACGCTGCACACATGTTCTTTCTAACACTCTGTGGTAGGTCATAAAAATATATATATAGTTATGTTAAATCTGGTTCACATCCATTCGTTACTATACATGGTGCGGCCATGTGTTTTCCACCCCACACACGTTGCACACATGGTCTATCTAACACTCTTTGGTAGGTCATAAAAATATATACAGTTAGTTCTCGGCCCCTGGACACACAATCTTTTCCTTTCACGTAGAATATGAAGCACTATGAGTCAGGCCTAGGTCAAAGTCAACACTGTAAAACCCAGTTCAGATGCATTCCCGCGCACACACACAACCCACATACGTTGCACACATGGTCCTTCTAACACTCTGTGGTAGGTCATAAAAATATATATAGTTATGTTAAATCTGGTTCACATCCATTCATTACCATACATGGTACGGCCATGTGTTTTCCACCCACACAAGTTGCACACACGTTCTTTCTTTTCACATAGAATATGAAACTCTCTGTGGTAGGTCATAAAAATATATATAGTTATGTTAAATCTGGTTCACATCCATTCGTGACAGAAACGTTACCATACATGGTACGGCCATGTGTATCCCACATCCAAACAAAAATATGACACACACACACACACACACACACACACACACACACACACACACACACGTATGGACAAACGCATGCATACGAACCTGCTTATAAAAGTCGAGCATCCCTCTAGGATTTATAATCCTCTGTACTTAGAACAACGTGTGCAATCTTACAACATGGCTGATGTTTGTCCTAACGCGTTGAAAAAAGCTCACCCTTTTTTGGGAAGAATAGAAAAAATGTTAGAACATGAAAAGATTCAATATTGGATAATGTCAAACGGATGTACATCCGGGTTTATTTTCGATGCAGAAAAAGGAACCGTTTTGCTTTTCAAGTTCTCGGTCCCGGGACACATCCACTGGAGCCGTGCTACAGAGAACGTAACTTTTAACAAAGGTGACTGGAAAAAGTTCAGAAAATGGTGCAAGGATTTTGACTACATTGTTAGAATGGACTTCTTTTCCCCGGATGCGTACAGACGTAAATGGAACAGTACATGTAACAGTACAGTAAATGGAACATCTCTTCAATGCAAATACTGTATCAGAGCAACAAATTTCTCCAAGAACCAAGTTTCACTGCACTGTGCTGCTGTATTAACCGGTGACAACGCCCCTGATAACAAAGAGAATTGTGAAGTGCGGTATGACCGAACCAGCTAGCACGATCTGCAATGCTACTTCTGGCAAATCGATGAATTATTCCAAAAAACTGGAAGAGACAAAGAAATTATGCAAATAAAAGTAAGGCTAGAAGATGTCTTATTCTGAGATAATCAATATACTATTCTTGATCAGAAACTCCACCTCCCCCCAAGACTCCTCCCCACACGCTATATCAATGAGTCTGAATACATATCGAGTCAAAGTATTCTGAACGTCAACCAGCAATATGTCTTGTGAATTCAACCCCGTTTTCTACAACTCTGATGCAACCCTGTATGCTGATGATGATGATGATGTGACCAGTTCGGGTTTTGAAGACGGTGAAAACCTAGGAAAAAGAAATCTGACCTATCTGACAACGAACGATGAAGCCGACGGGTGTATAACCAACACTGTGCTAACCATCATACGTGCTGTTACGGGGGAACTGCTGGACAGAGTTATCCAACAAGATCTGAAGGACAACTGTCCTCCTTTTTGTACACTCTGGATTTTGTGGGATCTGGCAACCTGAAGTGTCACTGAGGAAGCAGCACCCTTCAAGCTAACGCTATTACATTAATTTACATTAATTTCTTCTAATCTCTATACTTTAAAATTATTTACCTTACGTTATACAAATATAACTGACACCACATTAAATAAAACAATCGTAACATTGCGCTGTCGCAAATTTGATCTGTATTCTGTTTTGTTTTTTTACAAAACATCCGCGACTAGCTTGTAGCCTGTAGCCCGCTAGCATCACCTACCGCTAGCCTTGTTTACGTTTCACATTTCTCACTTACCGCTGTTCTGTTTTTAAAAAACAAACAAACAAGCAAACAAACAAATATGTCTGCTGTCTCTCCGGTTTTGAGTGCAGATGAGGACTCGCTTGAGCTTCACATGGTGCGGCTGGAACTGGAGGATGTGGAGAAGCAGATCCGCGGCCTACTCGACAAGCAGGCCCAGCTGCTGGAGCGACAAACTGCGCTGGAGACATCTTGTGCCTCTGCACACATATCCAAGGTAAGCACACAGCGTGGTATTTCCACTCCCAGCCCCTCTACGCCGTGTGTTTCTCTGTGCAGGGACCGTGCACCTAGGACTTTCCCCAGCCGTGGTCTCCGTCACGCCGGCGCCAACACACCTCGGGCCTTGGGTGAACCAGCGGCGAAAGGCGCGGGCTGGACCTTCTCCACCTCCGGTGTTCGAGATTCCAACCAGGAACCGCTTCGCCCCTCTCCGCCAGACCAGACCCAACACTGTGATCGTCGGGGACTCCATTGTGCGGAACGTCCGTGTAGCCTCATCTAAAGGTAAGGTGCGCACACACTGTTTTTCTGGTGCTTGTGTCCTTGATGTCGCTGCGCAGGTATCCGGGATCCTGAAGAAGGACGAGCGCATTGGAGCGGTTGTGTTGCACGCGGGGACGAACGACACCAGGCTGCGGCAGACGGAGGTTCTGAAGAGGGACTTCTCCAGCCTGATCGAGACGGTACGAGGCAGATCACCTACCGCGAAGATCATCGTCTCTGGACCTCTTCCCACATACAGACGTGGAGCAGAAAAGTTCAGTAGACTTCTAGCATTAAATGATTGGTTAGTCTCTTGGTGTAATGAGCAGAATCTGGTGTTTGTCAATAACTGGAATCTGTTCTGGGAGCGTCCTAGGTTGTTTCGTCCTGATGGCCTGCACCCCAGCACCCTTGGAGCGGAACTGCTTTCAGACAACATTTCCAAGGCGCTACACTCCAAGTGACTGCCTACCGTAAGTACATCTTCCAATAATAACATTCAGTATAATCAATGTTCAACTAAAAATCCAGCAAAGGTAATACATACTATAGAGACTGTGTCTGTTCCCCGAGCTATTCAAATATATAGAAAATCTCGGAAAGTCGATCTTCGTAACCTAATTAACATAAAATTAAATCATATTGAATGCACAGCCAGCACTTTTGATCTGAGGCTAGGACTATTAAACATTAGATCTCTTGCGTCTAAGGCTCTTATTGTTAACGACATCATTACTGATCAGGAATGTAATTTAATGTGTTTAACGGAAACTTGGATTAAACCAAACGAGTACATAGCATTAAATGAAGCCAGTCCTCCTGGATACAGTTATGTACATCAGCTTCGTTCAACTGGTAGAGGAGGAGGTGTTGGACTCATCCATAGTCAAAATCTAGTCGTCACACAAAAACCTAAGCATAAATTTAATTCTTTTGAAATTCTTTATACCAGTATAAGTTATGTAGCCACAAAAAATAAGTCAATTCCTCTAATTATTATTTACAGACCCCCAGGGCCATATACTGAATTTCTTAGTGAATTTGCAGACTTTGTCTCAAACCTGGTTGTGTCTGTAGACAAAGCATTAATCGTCGGAGACTTTAATATTCATTTTGACAACCTGGAAGACCCTCTGAGAACAGCGGTTGTGTCCATCTTAGATTCAGTAGGGATTAATCAGAACGTAATCGGGCCTACTCATAATGGTGGTCACACTCTTGACCTCATACTAACATACGGACTAAGTATAGAAAATATTATCATTTTTCCGCAGTCTGAAGTTGTCTCAGACCATTATCTTATCTCGTTCATAATACGTATTGATCATAATATTTCCACCTCGTCTCGCTACCGCGTAAAACGTACCTACACATCAGCTACTGCACAGAGCTTCATAAATAACCTCGCAGAAACATCAATTAGATTTGGATCACCGTCAGATCACACAGAACTCGATCAGGCGACTGAAAGCTTGGAGTCAACACTCCGCTACACGCTAGATAGAGTGGCTCCACTCAAAAGGAAAATAATTAGAGAAAAAAAAATCAGCACCCTGGTATAACGATCAAACGCGAACCTTAAAACAGACAACTCGACAATTAGAACGTAAATGGCGTCAAACCAAACTGGTGATATTTCAAACAGCATGGAAGGAGAGCCTACTGAAATATAGAAATCTCTTGGCGATGCTAGAAAAATCTATTTCTCCACCTTAATAGGAGACAACAAAAACAATTCTAGATTCCTTTTCAACACAGTAGCAAAATTAACTAGGAATAAAACCACTACAGAGAGAAACACTCAATCATTACATAGCAGTGAAGATTTCATGAAATTTTTCAATGATAAGGTTGAAAATATTAGACGTGAAATACAGGCCATTAAATTAAAACCAGACAGTACTGTAACAAACCCATTACATGGCAATGTAGCGATATCAGATCAATGTTTAGAGTGTTTTGCTCCGCTTAGAGAGACCGAACTAGCTACATTAATCTCTTCAGCCAATTCATCAACTTGCATACTAGATCCCGTACCTACATGTTTGTTTAAACAGATTGGTCCAGTAGTAATTGAGCCACTTCTAAATATAATCAATTCTTCCTTAAGCAGTGGCTATGTACCTAAATCACTTAAATTAGCAGTTATTAAACCCTTGATTAAAAAACCTGATCTTGACCCGTCTCAATTGTCCAACTATAGACCAATATCAAATCTCCCCTTCATCTCTAAGATTTTAGAAAAGGTTGTAGCAAAGCAGTTATGCTCGTACTTAGATAGGAATAACATTCATGAAATATATCAGTCAGGATTTAGACCTCATCATAGCACAGAGACAGCGTTAGTTAAAGTAGTAAATGACCTTCTACTGACTTATGATCAGGGTTGTGTCTCGCTGCTTGTGTTACTCGACCTTAGTGCAGCTTTTGATACTATAGATCACACTATTCTCCTTGATAGATTAGAAAATGTTGTTGGTATTAAGGGAACAGTCCTCTCCTGGCTCAGGTCTTATCTCACCGATCGTTATCAGTTCGTAGATGTAATGGTGAATTCTCCTTGCGTACTGAGGTTACTTTTGGAGTTCCACAGGGTTCTGTTTTAGGCCCACTGCTCTTTACTTTATATATGCTACCCCTAGGTCAAATTATTCGTAAACATGGAATTAGCTTCCACTGTTATGCTGATGATACACAGTTGTATGTTTCAGCGAAGCCAGAGGACAGACAGAAGCTTAGTAAAGTTGAGGATTGTGTAAAGGACATTAGACGTTGGATGTTAATTAACTTCCTTCTGCTTAATTCTGATAAAACAGAAATACTTTTATTAGGCCCACGTGTAGCTAGAAATATTCTTTCTGATCACATGGTTACTCTGGATGGTCTTTCTGTTTCATCATGTGCAGCAGTTAAAGACCTTGGAGTGATTATTGACTCCAGCCTATCATTTGATGCTCATGTAGATAATATTACTAGGATAGCCTTCTTTCATCTCAGAAATATTTCTAAAATAAGAAACATATTGTCACTACATGATGCGGAAATACTAGTTCATGCATTCGTCACCTCTAGATTAGATTATTGTAATGCCATACTGTCTGGATGTTCCAGTAGGAATATAAATAAGCTCCAATTAGTCCAGAATGCAGCTGCTAGAGTCCTAACTAGAACTAGAAGATACGACCATATCACACCGATATTATCAATACTGCATTGGCTCCCAGTAAAATCTCGCATTAATTATAAAATACTTTTATTAACCTATAAAGCACTAAATGGTCTCGCGCCACAATATCTAAGCGACCTTTTGTTTTATATGATCCACCACGCCTACTTAGATCAAAAGATGCAGGCTATCTGACGGTACCTCGAATAGTGAAGGCTACAGCAGGGGGAAGAGCTTTCTCTTATAGGGCCCCACAGTTATGGAACAGTCTTCCTATTAGTGTTCGGGACTCAGACACAGTCTCAGTGTTTAAGTCTAAGCTTAAAACGTATTTGTTTACTCAAGCCTACCCTGACTAGATTCTGTTCTACTTTCTCCCTCTCTCCTTTCGCCGAGCCCCACACGAATTTATGGAGATACTAGAGATCCAGATCCTTTCTGCCTCTGGATGGAGCTCAAATCTTCTTTAATTCCAGACTGCTGGGACTACGGCTGCTCCTAACGCCATACAGACTTCATATAAATCCATAATGAACTTTTTCACACTATCTGTTGTTACCCAGATGAGGACGGGTTCCCTTCTGAGTCGGGTTCCTCTCAAGGTTTCTTCCTCTTAAAACATCTTAGGGAGTTTTTCCTTGCCACCGTCGCCACTCAGTGGCTTGCTCAGTTGGGATAAATTCACACCTTTAATATCTGTATACCGTGTTGATATTTCTGTAAAGCTGCTTTGAGACAATGTCTATTGTAAAAAGCGCTATACAAATACAATTGAATTGAATTGAATTGAACTGTCATGGCTGCACGATCGATCACCCGAGTCAACTCCAAACACGCGTGTTTGTTCGATCCTGAAGAGTACTATCTACACCTAAACACCTACAGATTGCTGAAAAAACTGTTTAAACCGTGGTTCAAATACACATTGGCAAGAGGTCTGAAACTGTGTGGAATCAAACACACTCCTTCCCTGGAAAAAATTCAAGGCATTGCTGAAGCCACCGTGTGTGAATGGCGAGACGAGCCTCACATCAAAACCGTGCTGAACGAGGTCAAGGAGAAAACAAAAGACGTTTTCAACGAGCAAGTGTGCGAAGACGTCGTAGATTACTGGAACTTTCACTCATCTCTGGAACCTGCTGAACCGTCACATACATGGGAAAGTTCAAAACAAGCCACGTCTATTCTGACTGCGAGAAAAGTCTGAAGCCGATTAAAACAAAAATGCTGAAGACATTCGTAAATAGCGTGTGTCCTTAACACATAGGTATGTAACAAGTTTTTATATGTATCGCTGAAACATTTGAATGTAAAACTAAACATGTATCTAAACCTGCGTGTGTTTAGAAAGGAAAATGTTACTTTGATTGAATATGTAATACCTTACTCACGTGTTTTGAGATAAATGCTTAATCTACACTGGTGTTTGATCATTCTTGCCTTGACACTCGAAATGACTGAACGATTGATGAAGAATATATATTATACACCGTCAGAACCTGGTTCGTACGGTGGTGTTGAGAGTTTGCAAAGAGCTGTTGTTGAGAAAATAGGTAAAAGAGCTAATGATACTAAAATAAAAAACTGGTTAGCAGAGCAGGATGCATACAGTCTACATAAACCAGTATCTACAAAGTTTAAAAGAAACAAGGTTTTTGTGAAGAACATCGATGAACAATGGCAAGCTGATTTAGTCGATATGAGCAACTTGTCAGAGAGTAACGACAATGCGAAATTTATGATCACGTGTATAGATATTTTATCCAAATATGCCTGGGTACATGTGTTATGAAACAAGACCGGAATCGAAGTAACTAAAGCTTTTGATTCCATTCTAAATGAAGGTAGGGTCCCCAAAAAACTACAAACTGATCAAGGAAAGGAGTTTTTTTTAACAAAAATTTTCAAACATTAATGAAAAAACATGACATTATTCACTTTGCTACGGGTACAGGGCAAAAAGCATCGGTGTGTGAAAGGTTCAACAGAACGCTAAAGACCAGGATGTGGAGATATTTTACCGCTTTTAACACGAGAAAATACATCGACATAGTTCAGGATTTGATTCAAGCGTACGATCACAATTACCATTCCAGCATCAAAATGAAACCTGCCGAGGTCAACGAATCCAATTCCTTCAGAGTATTTAAAACCCTCTACGGACTGTTCACACCTAAATTAAAGAAACTAAATTTCAAGTTTAAAGTCGGTGATATCGTTAGAATTTCTCGTTTAAAAAGACAGTTTGAGAAAGGATACGAGCAAAACTTTACGGATGAATATTTTACAATCTCCGAACAGATACCGAGAGATCCCCCAGTGTATAAATTACAAGACTATGATGGTGAAAAAATTGAGGGAACATTTTATGAACCCGAGCTACAAAAGATCATTATCGGTAAGGACAAGACATTTAAAATTGAGTAAATCTTGTCTGAAAAGACCCGAAACCAGAAAAAAATCTGCCTGGTGAAATGGCTGGGTTGGCCCGATAAATTTAATTCGTGGGTTCCGGTCGAAGATGTAGTTAACATAACAAAAGGATCACCGTGAACAAAACTGAAAACTATATTCATTAAAACATGTAAGAGTCTGGATTCTTTGTGACCCTTCCAAGCAACGTGTCGTTGGATATTTACCCTAATAATAAGATTGCGCATTACACTACTACTAAATTCGCCAAACCAATCGATTTGAGCAGAATATGGGAAGTCTCGCTCGCAGAGGTTCAATATATCCAGAGTTGGTACTCGTTAACGGAGGAAGACAGTATGTGTCATATTATTCAGAGGGATGGAAAGAGAACACAAAACAGTAACTTTAATATCACTCCAGGATATTATAAAAATATCGATGAAGTGGTTAGTGAAATCAACAACAACTTAAAGAAAATGGAGCTCGGAATAGAGCTATTCTATAACCTTATGAAAAATAAAATACGCATCGTATCCCAAAAACATTTTGCGTTCAAAGCTAATGGAAAATTAGCATATAGAACCAGAAACGCCTAACCCCTCTGATATTCACGCAGGCTTTTATACGATGTATGTATATACAGACGTTATTGAGTATCAACGAGTTGGCGACAGTTTTGCTCCGTTACTGAGATGCGTACATATAACGGGTGAAAACAACAAAGTCGTCACAATTACTTATGATAAGTTGCATTACATACCTCTCACCAAGAACCACATTACCGATATAGTAATCGAAGTCAAAATGGATCAGAACAAGCCTATACCTTTTAGTTACGGGAAATTTATTGCTAAACTACACTTTAGACCCGCTAAACATTCGTTCCGTATGTAAAATGATGGATAGGGGCTACGTTCATCCGCAGACCTACGTGGATTATTATGTCCACCAGGCTGGAAATGGCCTTCCGGGGTTTCAAGGCGCCCCCACCATGTATGGGTCGGGGCTAGGAGGACTGTTCAAGGGTCTTTCTAGAATGGCGGTTCCGTTCCTCAAAAGGGGTTTTGCTATTGCAAAGCCTCATTTAAAAACGGCTGCTAAAGGGTTCGTAAGTGACGTATTCAACAACATTATGAGCAAGACACAAGCTCAGAATCAAGACGGATCGGGGCTTGCGTTGATTGCACGTAAAAAAATCTAAAAGGCTCCCAGGACGTCGACACGTGGTTCCTAATAAAAGACATATGGTTACTAAAATCAAGAACAGTGTGAAAAAGACCGAGCAGAGAGGCAACAGGCACCCTTACATCTCTCACAAGAGAAATCGGCGGAACATTTTCTAACATCATGGCGTTCTTACACAGTCTATCCTCAGAGTGTACCAAGACAGAATTGGATATTTTCACATTACCTTTTACCCAAAAGAGTATCGAAAAGTACACTTATGTCGAAATACCTCCACTTTCCGCTCTTACGGACAATGGGCCCCTGGAGTTCTACGTGGCTGGAAACGGGGAGGATTACCTCGACTTGAACAACACTTTTTTATATCTGACCTGTAAAATCGTGAACCCCGACGGTTCCAATATAGCTAACGATGCAAAGGTTGGGGTCGTTAACTACCCCGTAGCCTCACTTTTTTCACAAGTGGATGTCATGCTCGAGGATCGTCTTATTTCTCAATCTAGCAGTACATACCCATACCGTGCTACCTTTGAAAGTCTTATCAACTATGGAAAAGATACACTGGAAACACAATTTTGCACCGGGCTATTCTACAAAGACACAGCGGGGCATATGGACACCACAGACCCGGACGGACGAAACAAAGATCTCAAAAAAAGGGCCAGTTTCAGTGCTGAAAGCAACACCTTCGACCTGATTGGACACATTCACTCGGACATATTTTTTCAGGATAAACTTTTACTGAACGGGATCGATTTGAGGATTAAAATGGTTCGCAGCAAAGCTGAATTCTGTTTGATGAAGGAAGGAAATACAAATTTCAATCTGAAAATACTCAACGCTTCTCTTTTTGTGAAGAAAGTAACCGTCTCACCGTCTGTAAAAATCGGTCACGGACAAGCACTTCTCACTGCCACAGCCAAGTATCCGATCGAAAGAGTCTGTTTGAAGACCTTCAGTCTAGCTGCAGGGAGCCGCATTTGTTCACAAGAGAACCTTTTCCTCGGTCCTTTACCTAAAACCATTATCTTTGGGATGGTAGACAACGATGCCTTCAGCGGGTCGTACAATAAAAACCCTTTTAATTTTAAACATTACGGTGCAGAGTTTATGGCGCTGTACGTAGATGGTACGCAATATCCTGCAAAGCCGTTTCAGCCTGTTTTTCAGTCCGGTAACGTGGTCCGTGAATTCCATTCTTTAATTTTAGCATCAGGAAAGCAGCTGAAAGATCAGGCACTGTCGATAAACAGAGAAGAGTACCTGAACGGATATACTTTATTCGCTTTCAACCTGAATCCCGATGATGACTGTGGGCAACATTTGTCATTAATAAAATCGGGCAATATGCGATTGGAACTCAGATTTCGTCAACCACTTCCGATCACGGTGAATCTAATCGTGTACGCCAGTTTTGACAGCATTCTAGAAATAAACAATCGAAGAAACGTGCTCATCGATTACCAGTAACTCATGGATACCAGAGAACTAACGGAGGTTATGAGAAGTTGTCCCGAAATAGATAAAATATTCCATGGCGTGATGGCCTGTGACGAGCTACCTACAAGTACTCTGAGAAAGTTTCCAGCTTTATTCATCGTAAACACACATCCGAGACACATGCCGGGTGAGCACTGGCTAGCGTTATGCCTTAATGACGAAAACACAGGAGAATTTTTTGACTCGTACGGAAACCCTCCAGACTACGAACTCTTTCCTCGATCGATTCGTTATTTTTTGACAAAGAACTGCTGCAAAATAAAATATAACCCTGTACAAGTTCAAAACTTTATGTCGGTTTGCTGCGGGCAACACTGTGTTTTTTCTGTGTCACAAAGCTAAAGGTTATTCATTTAACCGTATTATGTCTATGTACAGCAAAGATTTAATTAGAAATGATAACACTGTTGTGTCATTCGTTAAAAAAATGTATCCTAGAGTAAATAAAAAGCATTCAAGTACATGTGTACAATGTGTTAACTCTCTAGATATGTTTCATGAGATATCTTTAGATCTTTTTATGTCAGATATTTTGCGTCGAACACCGCCATTAGGTATTGCTGAAAAGGGTATATTTAGGTTGGCTACTGTCTGTAAGAACTCTTTCCAACCTAAAGGCCTCCGTTCGTCGGATACTCGATGAGAGGCCGTGAGATTTTTAAGCAAATCCACCATGTGAGATCCTTTGATAGTGTTTCCTTTAAAAATAAATTCACCGCTATCGTTCCACGCAGCCCCGGCTTTTAAAAGTTTTTCCATAACGTACGAAGTGTTTCTTTTGTTTCTAGCAGAAATGTTAGCGAGGACCTCTTGCACGATCTCGTCTTTGGGAGGTTCGGTCACCGCTGCTTCCATTTTGCTTTCCGATATTTTAGGTAGAGACAGGGTCAATTGAGCGGTTTCCTGCTCTCCTATTTTAACCAAGTTTAAAAAATTTTGCAGCACAGACGCGTAGAGTTTCACCTTATCGTATTCGTTCAGATCAGTCCTTGATAAAATACCACGTATTGCATCGTCCAAGTTGTTTTCAACAGTCTTTGTTATGGTTTCCTTCTCCGCGGCGATGTTTCTAAGTTTATTGATCTGATGTTGAGGGACTAAATACATTTACTTTAAAGTTTTTTCTTCTTCTTCGGAACATACACAACCGGCTTCTCCCCCGGAAACAACCCTGAACGGAGACGAAGTTCTTCTGGCGTTTGTGCTTTCAGGTCAACAAATAAATACCCGTAAGGTCTAGAGACGGCATCGAGAAAGCATTCTAAAAAATACTTCCTGTTACCCGGATACATTTGACGAGCCAGTATGCTGATCTGTAATTTATCTCTAGGGTTTTTAAAAAGAACCATGTAGTTGGTGTTCAGGTTGATTGTTCTACTGGTCTTTCCTTGAAAAAACAAGTTTTGAACGAGGTAGATGACGCTCAGATTTCTGTGGTGGGTGTATTTTGTAAAAGCCTTTTCTACTTGGTCATTTTTACTGGCGGATTCCATCAAGTCATCGATTACCAACAAGTTTTTTTTATTTGGAGGAAATAGTTCGTCATCACACAAAGAATCAGGGATTCCTTGAAGAAAATTTATTTTTATTCTGGTCAATAATTCATCATATAGAGGCTGCCAACACGTATAACACCAGACAATGTTTTCCGGAACAACCGACATTGCCTCTTTACAGTTTTCCAACAACATTTTGATAAAAAAAGATTTTCCACTATTACTCGGTCCACATACGATACATGAAAAGGGAAGTTGCATCCTAGCGTCAAAAGCAGTCACGTTCATATTTTCCTTTACAAAACACATCAACAGAAACTATATACACATATATACAATAATAGTCTTAATATCCATAAGGGAGAGTTGTAAAATCAGAATATAAAACACGCTTATCGTACACAACCCTGAACCTTTTCAACTGTGACTTGTTTCTCAAATGAAACCCCTTTTTATCTCTCATGATTTGGTTATGCGTGGTTACAAGATGACCTGTATGATCCGGATTTTTCACTCGCTCGTCCACCAGTTCTGTTAGTGATTTCAAATTGACAATTTCAGAATTGATACAATTTAAAGTAATGCCTTTAGCTTTCATGGTTGTTTTTCCTTTCATGGTTTTGTAACCGTAGGTTTTAGGACCTGCGCTTACAAATTCCACGATTTGATCGCCATCATCGAGTTCGCTGGTAAGACCACCCAAGTAATCGCTTAAGGGCGGCATCCAGTCACCTTCCTTACTTTTAAAAATGAC
The DNA here is from genome assembly GCF_001660625.3 of Ictalurus punctatus. Classification (NCBI taxonomy): domain Eukaryota; kingdom Metazoa; phylum Chordata; class Actinopteri; order Siluriformes; family Ictaluridae; genus Ictalurus; species Ictalurus punctatus. Next base: position 68,210 of record NC_030427.2, on the reverse strand, counting down.
GCTATCGGTGTCTGCGTACAAACAACGCTGATCCAATCGATCCATCAAATTGTACAGCTCAAGTCTAGCGTACGCTGTAGTGAAAATGCCAATGAATACATTAGCGTTTACTGTTTAATCAATCTCTCGTCTGCGTAACGCCACTGTACCATCGCCACCTCCTCATTCAAAAAAGAGAACTGACTCACATTATAAATATCGGAGAACATGAACTGTAAAAACTCGGCAGGATCGTGAATTAAGGTCGTGTTTGATCTGTCTGGTCTTTGACACATCTTACCCCACAACGAATTTAGTGCGAGTTTAGCCACGGATCTTTTGGCAGGATTAACAGTGATAAATTTCAGATCCAACGTAATCCCTTCGACCTCCTTATATTTGCGAATGTACTCACGTTTAGATGATTCATCATCGACCCAGGACAGATAACCTGAACTTTCCTGTTTGGTCTTGAGGAACATTTTAATATATCTCGTAAAAAGCTTATCAGACCTTTTAGGAAAGTGCCACACTTCAAAAACTTTTAGAATTTTGTAACCTTTTTCGACGGCTTTCTCAATTTCGATAGATGCCCATGTTCCGGTAAGAGCTCTCTCCTGAACCGTATGATCGCATTGTTTTAAGTGATGTTCGGCACACGTTCTACATAGAGGAAAGAGGAGTTTGCTTTTTACACAAAATGGTAGAACAGGTGCCCACAGACCCCAAGGTGGTAATACCTTTGCTCTAATGATACCAAAGTAATATTTCAGAGGTTGAAAGTCACGATGAATGATGATAGGGTGATCGATCGGGTATGTCTTTGTCTTATTTACGAATGGGTAAAGCGAGGTAAAGTCGAAATAATCGATTCTCTCACCAGGTTGAGCTACATAATGCAAGTTTAACGCGTTTGTTCGACCGCCGTAAAGAGCATCTCGAGGGTTTAAACGCTCAGTAAAGTCAAAGTCTTTTAGAAAATTTTGCACGAGATTGGCGTTTTTCTTCATTTCATTCCACTCGTGTTCCCACATCAGAGTGACTTGCAAATTGAGAGTGTCTTGCAAATTCTTAATTCTCTCCATCGATTTTTGACGGATATCTCCGAAGGTTGCGTTTGATTTGGTAAGAGGATGCGGGGTCATTGAGGGAAAACACTTTTCACAGCCGTGATAAAAACACCCAAGAAACTCCAAAACCTTACGGTTTTCACCTTCCTCACAGTAACCATCTACGTAATAGGTACCGAACCTGACGTCACCTTCGTTCAACGCGTAGCGAATGGGTAGGTTTTGCGTTTTTGAAACATATTCGAGCCATTGTATGGAAGGTGTTGAGAAAGATTTCTGAGTGGTGATGGAATTATCAAGCGGCGGGTTAGCTAAAGTGCCTTTACGCAGGAAGTTGGTTCTAAAGATTTTCATGCACACAGATGTGATCGTTATGCATTTAAAAGGATCGACCTTTGTACTATCCAGAATTTCTTGTCTGAAAGCTATACAACCCTTTCTCAAAATTTCTACATCGTTCACACAGTATTCCGCCATCTCTTTCTTGAAATCAAAGACTTTGTCAGAAACCGTTCTGCACCACTTAAAGAATTCTTCTCTATCCTTAGGCATCATGCCATCTACACCGTAAAAGTTAGGGTCAGGATACGGCCCTACGTAATCCTGATGTTCTACGGTGTTCCAGAAATGGGGAAAATAGCCTTTCTTGCTTTCCGAAAAACCCATGGCTTTTGGGATGCTACTCAATTTCATGGGTAAGAATGATAGACGTGATTTGCATCTTATTGTATGGCCTCTATATTTCAGCTCTCAGTCTTCTGTGAACTGTGGATTGTGATCCCTTCACCCCTGCCCTGTGGAGCTTGTTGGTAACACCGACTGTTATTTTTGAGTTTTTCTTGCTCTCACAATGTTTCTGTCATCGACTGCAGGTGATTTCCTGGGCTGAACCTTTCGGTGTTTGTTGCGCAGTACACCAATGGTTTGTGCAATGCCTCTGATTGATTTTTCCTGTTTTCTCAGCTTCAAAATGGCTTGCTTTTCCTTCCATAGACAACTCCCTGATCTTCATGTTGGCTTATCCTTTTTAAACGACAAATGTAGTCTTCACAGGTGAAACGGAATGCTAAAACCAAGAGTAGATGTTCAGAGCTATATATTATATAAACAATCAATCTAACAGGACACACCTGAGTAACAAGAAACACCTGTCAGTCACATGTTCCAATATTTTTGCTCACCTACAAATACTTGCTGTATGCTATGTTGTATGTCATTTAACACATCTACATGTAAATACCAGGAAATAAACGCTGAAATGTTCAACTATCTTCTCATATTCATCTTTTGATCGCAAACCCACATGTCTTCGGTCTGCAACGAAAACAAATGAAGTGGCTTTGCCGTTCCAATAGTTTAGGGGAGTACCGTATGTCTGAGTGTTTAGTTGTTGTTCTCTGTTGTGCTGCCAACTTAAAGACTTTGTTGCTATATTTGGCAGCTTTTTAGACTTCTTTAGTGTTCTATATTTTAAATCTATTCTTGAATATATTTACAGTAATATAAGCAGATTATTCGATCTGTAACAGTTTCCTTCATACCCCCCCCATAACTATTCCCTAAAACTGCTTATTTTATTCTGTTGCACTCTACACTCACCATACACTATTAGGAACACTACACCAACACTGGGTAGGGCTTCTTTTTGGTCTCAAGACCATCTGAATTCTTCATGGCATAGATTCCACAAGATGTTGGAAACATTCCTTTGAGATTCTGGTCCATGTTGACATGATGGCAACACGCAAATTCCTGCAGATTTTTCAGGTGCACTTTCATGCTGCGAATCTCCCGTTCTACCACATCCCAAAGGTGTTCTACTGATTTCAGATCCTGTGACTTTGAAGGCCCCTGAAACATTCATTGTCATGTTTACGATGACTTTTTTGCTTTGTGACATGGTGTATTATTGTGCTGGAACTAACCATTAGAAGATGGTAAATTATGGCTATGGAGGGATGCACATGGTCAGCAACAATACTCAAATAGGCAGTGGCATTCAAGCCTTGATTGATTGCTATTAATGGGCTCAAAGTGTGCCAAGAAAACATTCCCCACACCATTACACCACCTCCACCAGCCTGGACTGTTGACACAAGGCAGGTTGGGTCCATGGATTCATTCTGTTGGTGGCAAATTCTGACCCGACCATCTGTGTGCTTCAAGGTTTGATGTGTTGTGTATTCTGAGATGCCTTTCTGCTCACCGCAATTGTACAGAGTGCTTATCTGAGTTACTCTAGCCTTTATGTTATCTTGAACTAGTCTGACCATTCTCCATTAACCTCGTTCATCAACAAGACGTTTCTGCCGCTCACTGGATGTTATTTCTTTATCACATCATTCTGCGTAAACGCTAGAAACTGTTGTGTGTGAAAATCCCAGGAGATCAGCAGTTATAGAAATACTCATCATGTGGCACCAACAATCATGTCACAGTTAAAATCACTGAGATCACTTTTCCCCCCTCATTCTCTTAATTGATGTGAACATTATCTGAAGTTGCTGGCCAGTATCTGAATGATTTTATATGCATAGCCCAACTGCAACATGATTGACTAACTAGATAATTCCATGAACAGCTAAGTGTACAGGTGTTCCTAATAAAGTGTTTGGTGAGTGTAAGTGTCTTCAGAAATTCTTCCTGTAGCCTACTTTGTCATTCGAGATGCAAATGTTCATGACAAATAAATGAATATGCAAATTACTCTATGACAATCTGGATATTTGGTCAACTTTTTGAGCATGTTTTAGCTACTCCTCTGAAAAGAGTTTGCAACACTGGTTCTCTGTGTTGGAAGTAAGGATGTAAATATAATATTTCAGTTCCACACTACAGAATTCGGTTTTCTCTCAAACTTTACATGCATAGAGAACTTCTTTCTTCATAAAGGCCATTTAATGCAAATACTTTTATCCTGAAAGAACTACAGCATCGGCGACTTAGAGGAAAATTAGCCTTATGACCACAGAGCTTTTAGAGGATCCAACTTTACTTATCAAGCATTGTACTACATCTTGACATTATAAATCTCGCCCATTTCAGTAACTATTTAAAGTCCACAAAACCGCCACACAGACAGCTTTGACTGATTTATAACATTTCTCTTTGTTGGGTCTTGAAGAGTACAGTAATAAACCCCCTGCTGTGAGGAAACTCACCGGTTGTGTTGGACAGCTCTGTACCCCTTCCTCCATCCTGCTCATCTTCATCGGCTAAAAGCAGCAGTTTCTCTTTAATCCAGGGAAAGTCCTGTTCGAGGGATTGCACAAACACATTAAAAGCATTGGGGCCACGGTTTGGAAGAATACTAAGCAGCAGTAACGTCTTATTTTTGTTAGACTTCTGTGACTGAATTTCCTCCACTTGGCCCTCGGTTAAAATGTCCTCTTGATATAAGTACTGAACTATCGTCTCATCCACTACGAGCTGCTCACAGAGGTGCAGTCTCTGCGCTCGGAGAAGGTCTCTGTGCTTCGGCTCCATCAGACAGTTAATACAGCTACATGAAGGGTTTTCTACGGTGGCCGAGAAGTGCAAAACTAATCACAAATATGAAAACAAAACAAATCCAGAAACAAAACAACACATTATAAACACAACGACACATCTAACAAACAAAACAAGGCAGGAGACACAACGAAAAATCCGAAAACAAAATATTCTTCTTCTTTTTGTTTTTAATGGCAGTTGGCAAACCAACTAACGGTGCATTACCGCCACCTACCGGACTGGAGTGTGGGCAGTAGATTAGAAAACTAAATAAAGCAGAAGACACAATAAATTGGACAAAACGGAAAAAGTTGGTATATTTTGCGAATGGATTACTGACCGCTGATTGGACGACACATCTGTCGATCAAGATATACAGGCAGTACCGCAGGCTGAGGTGCATAACATCACTGTTTACATGCTGCTTGTGTTTCTTCTGAAGCGATAACCGCGTTATCCTGTAGCCGAACAACCGTCCTGGTCCACACAGCTCTGCTCTTACACCATTCCTTACTGCAATTAATGGGGAATAGTTTTTCCTTCTTCAAACTTAAAATATCCTTCTGCAAAAACCTAACACAAGCAATAAACAGGAGCAGACTGGACAGGGGAGATAAAACCCCGAGGAGGAAGACGAAACTTTAAATGGAGCTGGGGTTTTTTGCCGCATAAATACGTCCTGTAATCAACTGTAATGAGGATGTGGTAGAAAGTTGGCTTGACGTTGGACACTGGATATTCGCACATTAAGGGACCGTCTCTAAAGTTACATACGACATTGGTATACACGATTCTAACTTCAATAGCATTTGAAGAGAATGACTTAGTCACATAACCAACTGTATAGTATTCAGCAAGGTGTGAATATAATGCACACCTTTTAGATTTAAACTGTAAAATCATATCTAAACATTGTGATGTTTTTGTACCATATGGACTCAGACACAAAATATCCCATAATGTAAAGCTCAATAGCATTTGAAGGGAATGACTTACAGTCACACAACCAACTGTAAAGTTTTCTTGTAGGTCTCATCTATGATGCACACCTTTTAGATTTTTTGTTTTTATATTTAATAAAATAAACTATCAAATCATGTGTAAAATTTGCCATGTACAACCCCAAGTCCAAAAATTTGGGACACTGTAATGTAATGTAAATCAAAACAGAATGCAATGATTTGCAAATCTGATAAACCTATATGTTATTCACAATAGAACATAGAAAACATATCAGATGTTTATACTGAGGAAATGTACCGTTTTAAGTAATAAATAAGGTAATTTTGAATTCGATGGCAGCAACACATCTCAGAAAAGTTGGAACAGGACCATGTTTACCACTGTGTAGCATCCCCTGTTCTTTTAACAACAGTCTGTGTACATCTGGGAAGTTTGTCCCATTCGAGTCTGGTACAGGATTCTAGTTGCTCAACAGTCCTGGGTCTTCTTTGTTGTATTTTTCGTTCCATGATGCACCAAATGTTTTCAATTGGTGAAAGGTCTAGACTGCAGGGAGGCCAGTTCAGCAGTCCTATGGTTATTTTTGCAAGCTTACAAACTGCAGTTTTGTCATCATTCCACACAAGAGACATCATCTTTACACACAGCACAAAATTGATGTGTTTTCCCCGCCCTCTTTTGATTGACAGGATATAATCGGCCCTGATCATCGGATGATTTTTAGATAGAGATATAATGCAAGTCCTCCTCTATGTCCGGACATCTTTGTTACAAAGATTATTCCATGTGACTCTGTTTGTGTACAGCATCCCTCTTCCTCTGTTATAAATAGTGCAGGGCTTCCGGGTCCTGTTGCATCACGAGAATGTCTGCCAGTCCATCACAGGGCACAATCACATACACATACACACACTACGGACACTTTAGACACATCAATCAGCCTACCATGCATGTCTTTGGACTGGGGGACGAAACCAGAGTACCTGGGCAGCTTGAAAGTTTTTTAAGTTATTTGAACTGTAAATGGAGAGACAGAAATCCCCCAGGTGTCATTAAAATGTCTTCATTTGTGTTCCAAAGATGAACGAAAGTCTTATGTGTTTGGAACGACATAGGGGGAGTAACTGATGACAGAATTTTAATTTTTGGGTGAACTATCTCTTTATTAGGGAAGATTGGTCTTTTTTTCGTTTCAGAGTGAAATATCTGATGGGTAAGTGGCTCCGCACTCAAGACCTTCCTACCAGCTACCACATCCAACTAACATAAATATTATTATTCCTACTATCATCCATTAGGCACTGCAGAATGTTAAGGAACTGTGGAGCACTCTCTATACAAGCAACTTTAATTAATTATGTTTTACATTTTACCCAGAACACAGTTATATAGAATTAGCTGATAAAGTCAGAAGCTTCCTCCAGCTAACAAGTTCATATTTCAGTCACCTATCTGTTCCTTAGACTCTAACCTAGCTCTTAGATTAGCATCCCCATGCGGCAGGTGATTTCAGTCACACAGTGATCTACTCTATTCTCCCAACAGAAATGAATTCATTTGGGAGCCTGTGACAAAGACAAAGCCTACAATATGTCATATCAATATGAGTGGTGTTAGAGGGGTCAGAAACAATACTGAAATTGACAAATCTTGTGACTTTAAAAGAGTTGAAGATTTTAAAAAGACCAGGTAATTTTTTTAAATCTTCAACTGTTGAGTCTGTGCCCATGATAGCCTCAGATTCTGTTCTTGGCTGACAGAAATGGAACCAAATGTTTTCTCCTGCTGTTGTAGCTCATCCACCTCAAGGTGCCTCACATGCAGGTCAAATTTGTGCAATCTCTTTCTGATTGTAGAAGCATGCACTTTGACACCAAGTGTTGCAAGACTTACTAGCAGATCCTGTGATGAAATTTTGGGGTTCTTGGAGACTTCTTTTTGCATCAGATCTTGGGCTGAATTTGCTGGGACGGCCAGTCCTGAACAAATTGGCAGATGTTTTAAATCTGCGTTAGATTATTTTCCCTACAGATGAATAATGTATTGCATATAATTTGGAGATCCTTTTAAATCCACAACTTTTTTTCTGAAGGCCTTACAGAAATCTTTAGATCTTAGCATAATAACACCACACACCTCAAACACCATACACTAGATATAAGAGGGATATAAATAAGACCGGTTCCACCTGCACTCTCTAAGCAGGTTCTAATCATTGGCACCCAATCTAATAAATCCAACACCTGATTCTAATAAATGTAGGGGTGTACTTACTTTTTCCATGTGACTGTTTTTGGTTTTTTGTACATTTAAATTGTGAAAATTACTACAAAATGTAAATTTTATGTGTCATTTGATCGAGTGCATCAACTTTATTAATAAGCACTGTTTCAAAGAGGATCAGATGTTTGCTTGACCAAATATGTATGTATGTATGTATGTATGTATGTATATATATATATATATATATATATATATATATATATATATATATATATAAAGCTTTGATTGTACTTTGATTGCTACTGATTGTAGATGGGGAATTATTTAGCAGTTGCAGCTTTGCCTGGCATGCAGCATCAGATTTCAGCAAATGATGTCCACATGGTTACCATGGTTACTTCAGGGGTTCCTTCCTGGCACTCCAGTTTCCTCCCTGAGTTCAAAGACATGCATTGTAGTTTGACTGGCATTTCCAAGGCTCTAGTCCCAGCCTGGTACCCTTCCTCCTGGAAGTCTTATCTTTTCTTTTGACACTGATTTGCAAGCTTAAAGGGCTTTGGTTGGAAACACAGTTCTGGTGAATAACTGTTGGTTATACATATTACACAATACTTTATCAACATATCCAAACATTAGTAAGCTTTGTAGTTACACACATTGATTATACTTTATATTCTATAATAACAGTGGTAGTAAACTAAATATGAATAATTTGGTTACATAAGTTAAATAAAAGTAATGATAAAAAATAACAGACAAAAATAAATAAAGACATGAGCTCAGTGAACAATAAAGTAATTAAGATACATATTGGAACACATGATCATAATGTTTCCGTAGAAAGTTTTTTTTATTACAATGATTGGATATTTTTCTAAAATGTTGACAATGCTTATAATATATGTAAATGTATTCCTTTGTAACAGAATAACAGGTTCTCGGGGAGGAAAAAGACCAAACTAACTCAACTTAGCTTTTTCATACACACATGTACACACACACACACACACAGGTGAATGAATTTCACTGTTGTAGCAGAAAACATTTGAAGATGAATCATTTACATTTTTATATTAGATAGTTTAAATCGACAAGGGTAAATATTATATTTATATTTAAATATATTTACATAGTATATAAGTATATTCCGATGTATTTGCTCGGTTAAGGACGCAGCAACATCATAACAAAACTTTATCCTGCTTTCGAGCTATCGGTAGCACTTTCGTTCCAAGTGGCGTCACTTCCTCTTGTGAGCGTCATTGAGGCGGTAAAACATTTAAAATGGCAGCCACGCGGGCTGTGTTTTAGAGCAGTTGTCTGTTTATCTCCGTTTAAGAGGATCGAGTCTGCAACTTTCTGTAAAGAGCAAGTTTCAGCTCGTCACTGATTTGGATGTCGGATTTCTCTTCTTTATAAGGTGGGTTAGCTGGAACTGAGTGAGGTGCTGTGTTGAGTGTTTAGAGGTCTGTATTAACACTGATTCCTCATGTGTTATACAAATCATAAACAGTTCATTTCATTTCATTTAATCTCATCTCATTAAACCTCTGCTGTGTTTCGCTCATATCTGGACAGTTTGTCAAAGTCCTCCACCATAACTTCTGTTTCTGACTGTATAACTTACTGACTCTGCAGACGGAGCACTTTCAATTAGTGTTAACTTCTTTCTTAAAAAATCTACTCACTCACTCAATCACACACACACACAATATCTGTATTTTATGCATAAACATTACATTGTTTTTGTTTATGCTTGCAATTAAATTCAAAATGCTTTATGCAGTCATACCAATAAATTTGTAATAAAAATTGTAATCACAATATTATCATTGTAATAATAAAAATAATAACAAAAACATCATCCTAAGATGATTTTTTTAATTGCGCTCTCTCTCTCTCTCTCTCTCTCTCTCTCTCTCTCTCTCTCTCTCTCTCTCTCTCTCTCATTGCAACATAATATTTTGCCCGTATTGTGTTCTCAAATTTTTGTCTTCGGTGAAGTATATCTCATGCTTTATCTTGTGAAAGCTAAAGATGTTTAGTCAGTGGTTTAAATATGGCCAAATACTGGCCATGAATATCAAAAGAAAATGACATGTTGACTTTCTTTTGAAGGACTTGTAGCTATGAATTCTGGGGAGAGGAGGTTTGCCCACCTGTTACAGCCCATCCGGGACCTTACAAAAAACTGGGATGTTGATCTGGCCGCCCAGCTTGGGGAGTACCTAGAAGAGGTAAGTTTATCTTTCCTTAGTAAGATTGAGGAGACTTTTTTAATATTTAGTTACTCAAGTCGAAGATGAGTAATAAGCTGAACAGTTGGTGGTTATGGGCCTTGCTCAAGGGTACAACATGGGTGCGCTGGCATTTGAATTAAAAAATCATGTAGAGTTTTATGTGTAAATGAACAACACAGTGCATGTGGTTGTACAGGGATTACACTCTGTGACCGTTCTGCTGCTGATATCTGTGTCTTCTGCAGCTGGACCAAATGACCATCTCATTTGATGGAGGCACGACAGTGATGAACTTTGCTGAAGCAGCACTGTTAATTCAAGGCTCTACATGCATATATGGCAGAAAGGTGATTTTCAGTCTGGCTGTAGGATGGACACCAGACTTGGATGTCTTGGATGATAGTTAATCATGCCCAGTTTTCTTGACTGGTTCTTTGAGGCACTGATAACATTTTGTCTAAAACAATACATCTCAAACACTGCTTGTTTCTTAAATTATTAATTTCATTATGTTGCTTCCAGGTTGAACTACTTCACAGTTTGGTGTTTCAAACTTTGGACTTCATCTCAAACAAAAACCGCAGGTAATGTATGTTGGAAGTTTTATAAAGCTACTAATAAGAATCAGCCATAACCACTGACAGGTGAAGTGAATAACATTGATTATCTCATTTCTGTGGCACCTGTTAAGGGGTGTGATATATTAGGCAGCAAGTGAACGGTCAGCTCTGAAAGGTTTTTTTTTTCTTTTTTTTTTTTCTTTCTTTTTTTTTTTTTTTTTTTTTTTTAAATAAGAAGTCTTTTTGGTCACATACATTACAGCACAGTGAAATTATTTTCTTCTCATAGCCCAGCTTGTTAATAAGTAGGGTACAGCCTTGGAGCAGAGATGATTAAGAGCCTTGCTCAAGGGCCCAGTGGCCGCTTGGTGGTATTTGGCTTAAACCCCTGACTTTCTGAACAGTAACCCAGAGCCACCACTGCCCTGTTGATGTGTTTGAAGCTAGAAAAATGGGCAAGCTTAAGGATCTGAGCAACTTTGACAAGGGCCAAATTGTGATGGCTAGACGCCTGGGTCAGGGCATCTCTAAAACGCCAGGTCTTGTGGCATGTTTCCGGTCTGCAGTGGTTAGTACCTACCAAAAGTGGTCCAGGAAGGACAACTGTTGACAGGTGTGTGTGTGTGTGTGTGTGTGTGTGTGTGTGTGTGTGTGTGTGTGGGTGTGGCGAAGGCTAGCTCGACTGGTCCGATATCACAGAAGAGCTGCTGTAGCACAGGTTGCTGAAAAAGTTCATGCTGACTATGTTCTAAAGGAGTCAGAACACACAGCGTGTCACAACTTGCTACGCACAGGGCCGCGTAGCCGCAGGGCCATCCGAGTGTTCATGCTGAGCCCTGTCTCTTGACCTGTTTCTGCTTTATTTATTCTACATATGATTGGATATGTGTGTATGTATGAATGATTTTTAAAAAAATGTAAAGTAATATATAATAAAGGTCAGAGTTAAAACCGTTAGTTAAATCAGTCGTTGGTCTGAGATACAGGTGTAAAATGGTTTCATTTTGTTCCTATAGACGTGACAAGCAAGGCTTTGCACATGGCGTAACTGATGGCACCACAGAGAATGATCTGGACGACTCTGAGGTATTTAACTAATAACTGTGCAAATGTCCTAGGCAACCTACGGCAACAGTGATTCATATAGTATGCAGTGATGAGTATGTGAATCTGCCCCACAAACAAAGTGTAATGCTGCACGATGGACAGAGTCCATTTTCCTTAAAGATGAAGCTGCATGCATATAAGCAAGGTCACCATGATCAATTATAGATTAAAATAGTGGAGAGTTCTTTTTTTCTTTCTAGCCTCATAAGGAAAGCAGTTTTTTAAACAATAAAAGAACCCCAATTTTGTTTTAAGCTTCAACAGATTAGTTTTTCATCCAACCATATACCCAAGTATTTACAAGAGCTAACTTTTTCAATGGTTGTTCCATCTAAAGTTGAAATGATCACATCAGTTGCCTTAGAATGATGATGACTAAAAAATAAATATATTTTGTCTTTTTTTTAATTTAAAATCAATTTCAGCTGTGTCAAAGAATGTTGTATAACACTTGAATGCATTCTGTAAGTTCAGTACAATTTGATTTAAAGACTGTTGCAGTATAATTCACTGTGTCGTCAGCATACAGATGTATATTAGCGGAATCCACTTCAAAGTCTAAATCATTGATTAAATAGCAAACAAAAGGGGATTAGTCAAGGAGACCAGTGCCTTCAGGCATGATGTACTTCTGTCCTATGACAAAAGCAAACACCAACAGCACAGCATGAATTGATTGTTAACGAATCTCATTATCGATTAGTTGGTCTGCACGCGGCACATTTACTCATTGCAGTACTTCTGTTCTGAAAACACGCTTCGGAGAGTAAATACTAAAGTTGTCTCCCAAATGACGTACTATACACTTACACTATGCACCGTAGTGCATAGTACCCTAGTGTAGCGTTTCTCAGCCCAGGATCCACGGATCTGTAGTGGTCAGTGGTGTAATTGCAGGAGATCTGTGGGATAGTTTTAAATCTCTCTCTCTCTCTCATTCATTCATTCAGTTAAATGTATCATGTATTCAAATGATGTTTTAAAAGTAACCAATTTGATTTCACGTGCAATCACAAATATCACGTTAGCTGAGCTGACGATCGTTCATTGATGTATTTATTTACAAATGAAATGATGATTTACAAGAACCTATGAGTGGTAGACAAGTTCAAGACAAATGTCGCATTGACGGATAAAATAAAAAAGATAATTCGGAGAGTCTAATTAAATGTCTCACCAACTATAAAATGTCAAAAAACAATGTTTTCAATTTTAAATGTCCAATGTTAATATTATAAATGTTGAATATTAATAAAATAAAGTATCATGTATAGAAATGACTGTTTAATATATAGCCTATAACTGTTGGAGAGTAAGGGGGTCCTTGTGAATTGTTTGAAATATGCTAGGGCTCCAGAGCTCACAAAAGTTTGAGAACCACTGGTCTAGTGTATGAACTTTAGAAAGGTAATATCGTCTCAAATGGAACACATTCGTTTTTTTACTAACCGTAAGTATAAGCCACTTCCCGGTCAGTGGCACATGACGTCATACGCACATACACTAGCTTTAGCAGATACCCAGAGACACCGATTATGACTTTCTTCAGTTTACTGTTGGTCAATGTTACGTTTTATTCCCAACATGACCTCAGACACCATCGGATGCAGGCTTTATTGTCAAGTGACTGAGGAAGAAAATGTGTGACCTTCAAGTCCTTTAAGGCAGGGGAGCATTTTATATTAAACACCCTGAAGACGCGCAAACTTTACAAAGCACAGTTTGTGTAGCATGTAAGCACAACAGTGATGCACAAGGACAAACTTATGTTCATATCCAAAATGCTCCACTGTGTTCAAGGGGTTGGAGAAACTGGTGTGAGTAAACTTAAATTAAACTAAACCTTTTAAGCAAATCATTATATGTTGTAATTGCTTGTAGTATTATGCTTGTAGTGTAACTTCTGTTATTTATTATAACGGAAGTGATCTATTAGTAAAGAGGCCGTGTTGCTCCTCACTCGCGGTTTAGATGTGTGATAAACAGTGGGATCGCAAGTAAGATCTGTAATGTCAAATTCAAACACTGATCAAAAGTCAAGCAATATGTCTAAAGGCAGTCAGTAACAGAAGCCATAAGGTGCAGTGAAAGGGAGTCTTGATTATTAATATAGGACTGTAGTTTAACTCAATGATTGTTTTGCATCCATAAAAAGTAATGCATATATGTGTGTGTGTGTGTGTGTGTGTGTATGTATTTATGCATTATTGTTTATGGATTAAAAAACAAGCAGTTGAATAATATACATTCTGGTGTGTGTTTAAATAAATAATGGCACTGAAAGTACCCCCCCCCCTTTCCGATTAATAGAAAAAAAGAATAATTGGCCAACTATTCAATTATGGAAATAATCAATAGTTGCAGCCCTAGTTTAATGTCGAGCCATACTGTGGAAATGTTTAGTTTAATTATTTCTGAAGACCTCTTCAAAACTGCACAGCACTGTATATAGCTACAGGATCTTTAAGATAATTACTTTTTATAGTCATTATGGATTTTGATTGTTTGAAATGTTTGCCTGTTGCTATATCTTATGTAGTTCAAGTGAAAACTCAGAAAACTCAATTAAAGCATGCATGCAGTATGACTAAGTATATTCTGCCCTTACACAGTTTGATGTGATAGGAGAGGAGCCCAGTACTCACAGTGTGGACATGAAAGCCGATCCAGCTGAAGTAAGTCTTATTTTCATATAACTGAAACTTGTGTGTGTGTGTGTGTGTGTGACAAATAAATATACTGTGCTGGTCTGTATCCAGAAACTGTGTGCACACGTATGCATCACAAGATGAAAATGTGCAGCTTAGGTCAGTTTTGCTGGTTCTCACAAGTAAACCTGGTATTGTTCACATATACCTTTTTATAAGGCAGTTACAAGTAACTTGTATATATTATGCACATGATGAAAAGTACTTCTCAGGTAAAGTTTGTTTGCATCTTACCTCTGCTATGTTCCTTCAGCCAGTGAAGATTGTTCGGCTGCCTCCTGAGTCTCTGATTCCTGTAGAGGTACATGAAAAGCTAAAGTATCCGCTCCTCAGGTAAAAACCAGCTGCAAGGCATTAATTTGTTGACTTTAGTTAGGGAATTCTGCTGGACATGGGATCCATTTCACTGGACAAGCAGTAGAAGCAAAAAGAGTCAGGCTAAACAATATTTATTCCAAAAATTCCACTGGCTAGAATAAGGGGGAAAACACAGTATTATGTATGCATAGAGAATGCTTAATAAAGATTATATAGTGGTTTCATTCATTTTGGGTGCTGTTGAACAAAATGCATTCAAAACAAACTCAATCTTCAAAAATCTAGTTTGTTGTGCTTAATTTGTGCAGCCTATCTGAGGGAATAATAAACAAAGCACTTAATAATGCAGAAATAAACAGTAATTCAGATCCTTTGAAAAGTTTGTGTTTGTTCCAGTATTAAGGGAGAGGTTCTTGGCAGCTGTAAAGATTTTTGGATGAATAACTGCACCCCAGACACATTGGGAATCATGCGCCTGGGTCTTGGTTCCTCTTGTGTTCAATTCCACAGAGAGGCTTCAGGTAATGGACACACAGGTAATGTTCTCTGTTATGCCCATAGTGGTAGTTTGTTGTTTACAGTGGGGCATATGAGCAGTGAGGGAAAATGAGCTGTAGTATTAGCTTGGTCTGGCTCAGTAGATCCTCTAGCATTGCTCTGCTACAAGAGTGCCTGATTTTTATGTTCAGTAGTTCCCTGTTTTTTGTTCATTACCTGGATTTTATTTTTGTCTCTAGGACAGGACAGGGCAGGGGCTGTTGGTGCTGTTGATCATTATGAGAATGATGATGATTGCCATGGTGGTGAGGAGCTTGCTCATCTGATAGACAAAGATATGGAGGTGGAACCAGAGTCTGACAAGCATGTTGAGAGACATCAGGTACCAACAAATTGTGTGTGTGTGTGTGTGTGTGTGTGTGTGTGTGTGTGTGTGTGTGTGTGTGTGTGTAAGCTGCAGTACTGAACTCCTGCCTCTCTATCACCATGGGTTGTGTTTTGGCACTGAGGTATGAGTTGTATATTAGCTCCAATACTTGACGACAGAGGTGGGGGCAGACAGACGACAGAGGTGAGTTGCCCTTGCTTATAGCTCACAGAAAACAAGTGCGGTTTACTGCATTGACCATAGCAAAACAACAACCACAACAAAAAATAGGAAACTCAATACCTAGCTGAATCAAGCTCACAAGTGTGCTCATGTTAGCTAGCTCCCTATTGAGCCACTGAAATGTCTTACCTGTTCTGCAGAAAAGTCATCTCTGCATCAGTCTTCGATCCTTTCAGATTTCAGAGTTTATCACCTCTCAAAAGCCATGCCGATATTTATTTACTCTCGTAGCATGGGCTCTGTGCGTTCCCTTTTTGACTGCAGGCTCTCCGAAGTTCGAGGTTTCTTGGTTTTGATAATGGTTGATTCCCCAGATGTCTGTGGTGGTGGTAATGTGTTTAGAATATCCAGATTAAAGCAGCCATCTAAAGAAGTTAAAATTTTAAGAAACTCTTTCAGGACAACTACAAACACTCCACCATCCTCAGCACCCATGCACATGATATAGTAACCTGTTCTTCTTTCTGTTTATGGACGTGACTTAACCACGCAAAGGCATGGTGACATTAAAGGCCACGCAAATGTCTGTCGTTTCCTGCAAAATCCGACCGGACAGCTCAGATTATAAATCTTTATTGTAAGCTTACCATTGCAAATCAGGGTAAGGTAAGGAGACAGTTTTGAACTTGATACTGCAGGTTTAACAAAGCAAAATACTGTATTTTGTTGAGTTTTCTGCATTACCTAGTTTTTGTAGTGTATCCCATTCCTCCACAAAGTAATCACTGGCCAGACCTGTACTGTTCTACTGCTTTCTCACTTTATTTCCTTGACATTTTTTTCTCATTGATGCCAAATAAGATGGCCTTACTTGCCTTTCAATATCATCAGTCTGAACATCATTGGACATATACATCACTTGAAAGTTAAAAGGCGATGGCCTTAGAAAGTTAAACATTTTAGAAAGTTGTAGGTTTTTGCCTCTAGATTCTATTTCATCACCTGACTTTTAATATGGGCATGCTTTATGAAAATTCAACTGATCCAAGGATTTTTAATTTTTAAATTTTTTTTTATTGTTAATTATGATTTTTATTACTTTTATAGCTATTATTTTAAATTATAATTGTTAATTTCTTTGCTGTTATTACCTCATTTCTTTGTGGATATTTATGTGAAGGTGGAGAGTTTAGACCACTGGAATAATTAGCAGTTAGGAGTAGGAAGCACCTGCGTATGCGCTCAGTTCTTCTGAGGGCATTTAAACAGTTGATGCATCGATAATGTTGAGAGACGTCCTGACAGGCTGAAGGACTGAAGGAAGGAGTCAAGGAGACATTCTACTCTATTTGAAAGTTGGGAATCACCCGGTTGTCTTGAATTTTCTTTAGGGCCACAGTGTGAAGAGAATGCTGCGTGAGAGGCCTACAGTGCGTCCGGTTGCTGAAGAGCCCAAGCAGCTACAGGTAAGAAGTTGGCAAACTGCAGGATCTGCAGAGAGCCCAAACTCCTCATGTTTATGTTCCTTAAATTTATATTTATAATACACTAACTGAATTAAAATAAGGTATAGTTTAAAGCGGGTCCAGTTTGTCCAGATGGGAAACAATAGTGTAAATAAATAGATTGCGTGAGTGCAACATTTTCTCTGAAATAAACCAGTGTAATTGCTTTGATATTGAAAAATTATTCTTAATTTATTTATTTTTTTTCTTTACATCATAGCAAGACAAAATGTTCCAGGTTGGAACATGTGAATGTTCTTAACAATGGGCAAATCTTATTTCTAAAATGGCTTGGGCATCCATGGTACAGATAAGTTCCTTAAAGAAGATTCAAGACCTAAATTAGTAAACTGTGAACATATAGGATGAGAGATTGCAATATCTGGTTTTGATATAGCCTGTTTCTGAACAGTGTACATGTAGTGTATGATTTTTATTATTTTTTTAAAATAAACTGTTGTATAAGGATATAAATAGGCTGCATAGGTTATCACAATGCATGATGTGGACTATCCAGTTACATTATTGTAAACACTTTAATAGAACATAAATATTATGATGCATACATGTAATTGTTACAGGAAACTGTGGATCCTTGGAAATGGCATGACCCCTATGTGCATTTTGGAGAAGATAAACCCCTAAAAATAGGTGAAAAAGATTCTTTCTGTTGAAGTGTCTGCACATTTTTCTCCTAAATATTTGTAATGTGGTACATCTCGCATTTCTGACTCTTAAGGGTTTTTCCGATTATTCGGCACAGATAACCGGTTACTGGCAAAAATCCACACCGATAGTTTTTCCCGACGCGGTTGAGAAGTGTCCACTGTCAGTACATAAAAGAAAAGAAAGCACTGAAGCCTTGTGGTGTTTATTAGGAATGTTACTTTTTGATTCATCTTAGATGTATATATTTTACTTACTTCAATATGTATTAATGAAAAGGAAATGTGTGTGTGTGTGTATATAAGTAAAGTACATTTGTAAAAAAAAAAAAAAAGTTTTTATTCAGTATCACTATTAAAAACTGTCGGTTGATTAGTCCAGTTGTCGGCAGGTACTGCACAACTTAATTATCGGTATGTGTCAAATCCACTATCAGTCGACCTCTATTCTGAACTGCTGTATATGAAAGTTTCTTTCTTCTCTAGGGAAGTGCTACAACGTGCCTGCAGGCCTAGATGAATCAGGCAAAAGGAAAAGGGAAGGCAACTCAGAAATACAGGACTTCTGGGAGTGGTGCACAAGTGCTTGTAAGTCTGTGTTTAATAGGACATCTGAATTTTTTTCAAGAGTGTCATTACTGTCTGAATTCCAACTATGGCTGCATGATATGGAGGGAAAAAATATGATGCATGAAAAATTTGTAAGGTGATGCAATAAATCAGAGATTAACATGTACAGTGTATTTATAAATTTCCAACCCAAACTCCCAGTGCTCATACTGCATATCCCTTGCTTACAATAACTGCATGAAGCCTGCGACCCACTGACCTCACTAAACTGCTGCATTCCTCATTTGTGACTCTTCTCCCTTCAGTCTCCTTTTCAGGGGTGAAATGCTGATCAGTTGGATTAAGGTCTGGTGATTGCCTTGGCCAGTCTAAAACCTTACATTTTTTACCCCTGATGAAGTCCTGTGTTGAGTTGGCAGTGTGTTTTGGGTCATTGTCTTGCTGCAAGTTTCTCCCGATAAGACTGGACAGAATGTTTCTGTAGACTTCTGAATTCATTCTGCTACTATCATCAAAGTCTGTTCCACTTGCCAAGACATTACCTCCACCATGCCTGACCAGAGGAACTCGTATGTTTTGGATCATGAGCAGATCCTATCTTTGTCGCCTTTCCATCACTTTGGTAGAAGTCAATCTAGGTTCAAGAAGTTTTGTGCCTATCTCTGTATTTCTTTGTGAATTCCAGTCTCGCTTTGCTTCTTACTGCTGATGTGAGGTTTGCATCTTGTTGTATGGCCTCCTATATTTCTGCTCTCGACGTCTTCTTCGAACTGTGGATTGTGAAACCTTCACCCCTGCCCTGTGGAGGTTGTTGATGGTGTCACTAACTGTTGTTTTTGGGGTTTTTCTTCACAGCTCTCTGTGTTTGTCAGCAGCTGCTGTTGTTTTCCTTGGCTGACCTGTTTGATGTCTGGTTGTTAGTATACCAGTGGTTTCTTTCTTTTTCAGGACATTCCAAATTGTTGAATTGGCTATGCCCAATGATTGCGCAATGGCTCTGATAGATTTTTCTCTCTTTTCTCAGCTTGGAAATGGCTTGCATTTCTCTTTCTAGTCTTTATATTGGTTTATCCTTTTTAACAACAAATTCAGTCTTCACAGGTGAAATCCAGGTTTCAAACCAAAATTAGACATTCAGAGCTATTAACTGTTTAAACTGTCAATCTAACAGGGTACACAATGGCAACAATAAACACTTGTCGTGCTCCAATATTTTAGGTCGCTTGAAAAATGGGTGGGTTTAAACAACAGGTCCCATGTTTAACAAGTCTAGATATAAATATCAGGAAATGAAAGCTGTAATTCTGATCTGTTGCCTCATATTCCTCTTTTGAGCTGAAACCCAAATGTCCAAATGCATCACAGAAACAAAAGAATTGGTCTTGCTGTTCCAATACTTTCAGAGTGCACTGGATATTTTACAGGTAGTAAGCCTTTTTTAATGGGTTTTATGGGTTTAACCTGAATTAAAATAGTATACCAGCCAATTGTTGCCAAAATTAATTCATTCACTGTCGTCCCCCGCTTCCTCTTGACGTAAGAATTTGTTTGTGAATGGGTTTTAAAAGGAAAATATTAGACCATTTTCATTTGTATTTCTCACAACACAGAAATTAAGTCACTTTAAAAAGGACTGGAACTAAATAAACTGTCATTTCTTTATGCAAAAAACGTGTGTGTGCGCTATATGGCCAAAAGTTTGTGGGCACTTGACCATCACACTCGTATATTGGAAGCACACAATTGTATAGAATTTCTGTGTGCTATAGCTTTAGTTTCCCTTCACTGGAACTAAGAGGCCCAAACCGGTTCCAAGATGATGATGATGATGATGATGATGCCCCTGTTGCACAAGGTGAGCTCCATGAAAACACGGTGTGTTATGGTTGGAGTGGAAGAACTTGAGTGTCCTGCACAGTGGGGTTGAGATCAGGGCTCTGAACACCTTTGGGATGAACTGGAACTGGACCCTCATCACACATCAATGCTTGACCTCACTAACTCTCTTGTAGCTGAATGAATACACATCCCCACAGCCAAGTTCCAAAATCTAGTGGAAAGCCTTCCCAGAAGAGTGGAGCTTATTATAACCGCGCAAAGGGATCCTAAATCGGGAATGGGATGTTCAACAACACGTATGGGTGTAATGGTCAGGTGTCCACAAACTTTTGGCCATATAGTGTAGTAGTGTATATATTGTGCTGAGGCTGTGTCCTTTTGATAGATTAAACTATCTAATGCTTCTAATGTTTCTGCTTCTCTTTTCCTGTAGATAACAACATGGACCGCAAGCTTAAGCACGGACCTTTTCATCCTGGTAAATTTTCTGAACAACATGTACAACTGCTCTCTACAGTCTGTTCGGCTTGAATGATCATATTGCATTTTTTTCTTTATAGAATTCAACTACATCTACCTTGAGAAGATGGATCAGCAGCTTAAATTGCGGAAGAAGCTTCTAAGAAAAACGGTATACTTGTAGTATTAGAATGTCCTGTGGATAATGCATTTGTCTTTATGAAAATTGCACTTTGGAATGTGTACATGTGTTTGTTGGACATGTATAATCCTATGGTTGTTACAGGGTGTGTACATATCTGATGACGTGCTGAGAAGAACTTACTTGGAGCCAGAGAATCAAGAGGACAAAGATGAGGTGGTCCGCCATCCAGACTTGGATGGTGAGAGAAACAAGCATATACATGTACAGCTTCTTAAAACAGATCGGTTAGATTTGCCCTGGAGTTAATAATAAATGACTAGTTCTTTTTTTTCTTGTCCATTTCATGAACGAGGTTTCTTTTATCCAGGTGATAACTTATCAGATCATGAAAATGAGAATTTGCTTGAAGATCATGCACCTGGTGAACATGATCCAATTTTCACTGGTAATGTATGCAGGTTCAGTCTAGTTCTCATAAGCATGAATGCTTGTTTTGTTTTTTTTGAACTATGAAATGTTCATCTTTCCTCTTTGTTCCTAGACTCACAGATGGGCCGGATTAATTATGAGGACTTGCTCAAAAAGAGTGTGGTAGGCATAGCCTTGTAATACTTAAGAGCTTTTTTTCCAGATTGGTCCACGTTCAGCGTTCTCATGACAAATTGAGTGGTTTAAATCATTTTATGCAACTGTTAATCTGTTGGAGGGCCAAGCAGTGATGAAGGTTACTGTTCAAACCTGACTGTTTAACTGTTTAGCCAGATTAAACAGCCATTTACTTTGCTATTAAATTAAGAGTTGGAGTTATGTTTTGCTCCAGGGATACAGCTCAGAATATATTCCCTGGACTGTTGTGATGCTGACTAGGTAGTACATGCATGTGTGCTTCTGACTGTGTCCTCTCTGGCCATAGGAGTTGTTCCTAGCAAACTCCCAGAAGTACGCTCAGGAGACCACTCTGTCTCAGAGGGTAAAGGAGTGGGAGGACGAGATCAACCCTCGGCTCTTGGCTCAGGTAATGAATGAATTGTGTAGGGAGAACTCGTACCTTCATACAAACAGGCATTGGGGTGAGGTTCATCAGGATCACACAGTGGGACTGTATGTATTAGGTTTGCCATGGTGTACGGTTATACCGGTTATGAGGGATATAATTTTATACCGGTTTAAAGGGGGAAACCTTATGAATGACACTTACTTGATGACAAAAGTTCCCATATCAATATTCTAACGAGTAGAACAGCCTTATATAATGTATAGTCGCCTAATGAAATTTACGCATTGAATTAATGCATTGAAAGTTAATTACCGACTCGTCAAAACTACACAGGCATCATAGCACGCGTGCTGATGGAGGACATTACGTTAAACTGACTGGAACAACTGTCTAAGGTCAGAGGGGCAGCACAAACATGTACAATATTAAACAGAACTCTGTGAAGCTATCTATCTAACCGCATTTAGAAGACAAACCGGAGGCCATTTATTGAAAGGACTGAACGCTTGATTCCTAAAAGAGGAGCTCGATTGTACAAATGTATCTATATTTGTTGTTCAGCATGTTCGTTTTATACAAAGCCTATGTTTGGTGTGTTGTTAGAGAGGTTTGGTAAACAAACAATTTGGTAAGATTTTTATGTAGGCTATTGTGTACCGAAAATTACACCACAGTACATACATATTGACTCTACAGTGCAACCATTTCTGTAGCATTTGTTACTGAAAAGTACTTTGTGTGACTGTGAAAAAATATTTAGGCGCACTGGTGCGAGTGACCTGTTCAAAGTGATATAATACAATTGGAATAAAAATTTCAACTCCAAAATGCATCTACACCACGCAACGGTTACTTTCGCACTGCTTTTCATCACCTCAGTCAACCAAACAAGTGTGGAAATACTGCAAAGAAGCCATTATGACTTCCCAATCTCACAAACCGCCATCTTTTATTGATCCCGCAAAATGACCTGAACCCGCGACTGTGACCTGCTCGTGTAGACACAGCAAGTAAATTGAATAATGATACTAACGCTACAAGGTAGGATGTAATTCAGACTACTTTATTAAATAATTCCTCAACAATCATAATCAAGAGTAGCAACTGTTCAGTCTGTAAACATACAGTACACTGCCGCTCTCTCCTTCACTAACTCTGACAGAGCATTCACTTCATTTAAACTCATGGTTGGCAGATATCACTAGAAAATCAACTCCAGTTTTCATGTTTTAATTTAATCCCCCATAATACACAATATTATCAGCAGACATGGCAACACTGTACTGGGGGACCGATCTAAAACTGAAACAAAAAAAAAAAAACCTAATAAAATGTAAAGACAGAAAATGTGCTTAGTTATAAATAAATTTAATAAAAAAGAGATTTAATTCATAAAATGAGAAATGAAATAATGTTTAATTACTATGGGTTGCATTTAATATCAATTTGACATTAAGCTTAGTTCGCTATGTCCTTAGAAGGCTATTAGTCTTTTTCCTAATATGAATCATGTTTGCATTAATCTACTTTTAATTAGGACACTCTATTGTTTAAAATATTTTTAAAAATAAATATTTTATGCTTGTTTATTTATCTATTAACCAACAGTATTTCTCATTGCTATTATTTTAATTAAATTAACAGTGACCATGAGCAGAGAGCTTACATTTAACTGTTTGATTAAAGTATAAACGAAAAAAGATTGGTATCTGGATCGGTATCGGCTGTAAAAAATCCCGATCAGTGCGTCCCTAATGAACACCATTAAACTAAAGCGCTTTGCATCTGACGGGTAAATGAACTCACCCAATCACGTCCTGTGTGAGATTATTCAGATATATACACAATATACACGGAGCGGTTTGAGAACTGACTCCAGCCCAGAACCATGACAGTGGAAATGTCTAATAGTGTAGCTTTAAATATATTTAAGAGGAGCAGACTTCAAACTCTGAACATTGATGTTTATTGTATTTGTTTAGAAGGTGGAACAGGTTAACGGTGGTTGTTTTTTGCATACAGTCTGTAAAATTAACTGAAAATATTAAATTTAGTTTAGCAGAAGGAAAATTAATGTCATGGCTCACACTATGTTCCTAAATTCTGTCATAATTGATGAGCTCAAGCTTTTTCATGCCTACATGTGTTATATTCTAGCACTTTAACTTTACCATCTCTTAAAAACAAAACAAAAAACTAAACTAAACTTCAACTGTGCTCCTAAATTTTTGTAATCAGGAGCACAAGTACTCCCAAAAAAAAAAAAAAAAAATTTGCTGTAGCCCTGTATTACTGGTTTGATAAAGGGTTATCATACTGGTGTGAAAATTATCGTGGCAAGTCTAGCATGTAAGCTTTTTTCCTTTATCTGCAGTATATCTTGCCATTTTGACCCGTGTTCTGTTGACTACTTAGCAATAAAGTCCATGTTGACGTATACCACTGGTTCCAAACCCTAGGGCTGGAGTACCCCTTTTCATGCACCTTAGTGTTTTCCCCTCTCTAAAATGCCTGATCCAACTAATCAGCTAATTAACAGTTTGTCCTGAGTTGAAGTATGTTTGCGTTAGAGCAGGGACACCACAAACATGCACAGAACCAGGGAACCTGTGCTCTATACCACAGTTAGGATCTACTGTTATGCAGTTGTATTTTACTGTATTTAAAATATTATTGAAGTGTTTTACATAACTAATATAAAGAATCTTTATGTAGTTATGTAAACAGTATTTATGGAAATCCAAAAAACCAATTGCTTATGTAGGATTCATCTTAAAGGCTCACATGTAGAAGTATAAATGTAATGGGTACAGTGATGCCTGAAAGTTTGTGAACCCTTTAGAATTTTCTATATTTCTGCATAAGTGTGACCTAAATCATCAGATTTTCACGCAAGTCCTAAATGTAGACTAAGAGAACCCAACTAAACAGATGGGACAAAATATTACACAATCTGTCTGACTGGATTGGTGGAGCCCAAACTCTTTAGAGGTAGTTTTGTAACCTTTTCCAGTCTGATGAGCATCAACAACTCTTTTCCTGAGGTCCTCAGAAATCTCCTTTGTTCGTGCCACGATACACTACCACAAACGTGTTGTGAAGATCAGACTGATAGATACCTGTTCTTTAAATAAAACCGGGTGCTCCCTCACACCTGATCATCCTATTGATTGAAAACACCGGACTCTAATTTTACCATCGAATTAAACTGATAATCCTAGAGATTCCCATAGTTTTGCCACTCACAGATATGCATAACTCAATAACTATCCTAATAATTATCCTCAATAACTAAATAACCAAGTGTAATATTTTTGTCTCATTAGTTTAATTGGGTTGTCTTTGTTTACTTTTAGGACTTGTGTGAAAATCTGATGATGGTTTAGGTCATGTGTGTGCAGAGATGTAGGACATTCTAAAGGGTTCACAAACTTTCAAGCACCATTGTATAAATGCATACGAGAGAGCATGTACTTTTATTTGTGCAAATGCTGCTAATTTTTTACATTTTCTATTTCATCTTTATTTTATGTTTCAGGACTAAATGACCTGAGATTCTGTTTTAATAAATCTTGATGGTATGATAAAATCATATTAATTTGAGGAAGTTTCCCTGTTGTTAAAATCACCTTTAGTGTTTAATTTCT
The DNA here is from genome assembly GCF_001660625.3 of Ictalurus punctatus. Taxonomy (NCBI): domain Eukaryota; kingdom Metazoa; phylum Chordata; class Actinopteri; order Siluriformes; family Ictaluridae; genus Ictalurus; species Ictalurus punctatus. The sequence goes on along the minus strand of NC_030427.2, from coordinate 42,675 downwards.
TGTTTTAAAAAAATGTAATGCATTCAGCTGATTCAGTCGGTGGTGCTCTGTTGTCCAGGAGGACCGTGTGGTTTTTGACATTCATGACTATGGGGATAAGATTGTCCATGCACTTGGTGCTGTTGGGGTGAGACGATCGTTTGCATCGCTTGTCAAAGGCATGGACAACACAGAAGCCTGTAGATACATGCTGGCTTCTCTTCAGCTGGTTAGTACGTGTGCTCGTGCGAGCGCGCTCTCTCTCTCTCTCTCTCTCTCTCTCTCTCTCTCTCTCTCTCTCACGTTTAGGATGTGAAAAGATTATAATAGTGAGACATACTGATATTAATGCTTCAAAATGGAATAAGTGGTTTGATTAGTTTTGGGGGCCTCATGCATCCATCTGAGAACTAAGAGGGACAAGTAACAACACATTACTTCTCAATTTTTAACTAATTTAAACTAGATTAAATTACAAATTCATTATTTAAAAATATTATATAAATTGCTGTGTAGTTGGAGCTCTGCATGGACATCTGTAAAAACTCACTGTAGTAATACTGACTCCCTTACCTTTTTAATTAAGGTGCTTGGGTACCCTACACAAATACCTCTCAAAGTTTCTCACACAACAAAATCCTTTTTCTTGAGGATTTTATTTGAAATATTTATGCAATAAATTAATTTTAGATTAATTTTTATTCATTTACCTGCAGTAACTAGCTTGTCACTTCCCAGTGACCCAAAGGGGGAAAAACACGGATACAGGTAGTACTGATTAAACTGCAAACCCTACTTAAAATAAAATACTGTGGTTCTGAATGTGATGGTTACAGTGTTTTATTGTGATGCCTTGAACAGTGGCAAAAGGAGAGTACGGACCTTAAGAAAGTATCATACTGGAATGAACATTTATTTATTTATTTATTTATTTATTTTCTTCCCCAATCACAGGTGCAAGAATTAAATGAAACACTGCTCAATTTGTGTGAAAACTTGTGCCTTGAAACATGCCTGGAATATGGCACAACCTCACCTACTGTGTTTAAAAAGCAGTTTATTGTGTTTAAGTATTGAATATCATGCCCTTTTATGAACATCTTATTGATGGCCGTTTTTAATTTTTTTTGACAAAATATAATGATTATACAAATACAATATACAGTATATCCTTGCTTTTGTGCTGGACAAAATATTATGCTAATCAAATTAGCCTACCTGAATTAGCCACATTTCCAGCTTCATACTATGTGTAACCTCAGCTTTGTGTTTGATGTAGGGATTATTTTAGTTAAAATTGTAATCTGATTTTATTTTGAAACGTTGCAGGTGCATGATTCAGCTACTTTAAATCTGGATACAAAATTCAGTTTAAAAAAAAAACAAAAAAAAACTTAGTCCTCCTGGGGCAAAAAAATCTCCCAGATGTGTGTTGACCACAACTCCAAAGAAGCAGCTCTGACTCAGTTTCTTGTAGTTATGAACTGATCCTTGATGTTTGTCAATCATGTGACACCATTCATATGTAACTGATATTGTAATTGAATTTGGGTAAGAAAGCCCTGCAAGTAAAAGTTTGCGATTTGGTGTGTCCTTGTGTCCCCTTCAGGCCAATGACTACACTGTAGAGATCGATAAGAGCCCTGGACTTGATGAGCGCATAGACAACGTTCACCTGACATTACTGACCAAACAGAGGGCACACGAACGCCTCAAAATCTACAGTGCCCCCCTGGAGCGTGACCTTCCCTGACCTTTCACAAGTCTTCATCTTGGCTCATTGTCTGAATAACACTGCAAAAGGACATTTATATACATAATCTGGAACATACAAGCAATTCCATTTGGTCCTTCTGTGTGACTTTATTCAGCCTATAACTATATTAAAGTGCACACCAATATAACATTTTTAAAGTAAGGCTTAAGTGCAGTTTTGGGGAAATATAGTAATTTGTGTATGAGATGTTCATTATGCACGTTTGTATTATGTCATTTGTGTCACTTTCAAATGGCTCTTGTGTATTACTCTCTTTAAAGCATAAAAAAGTGCACCTGCACACCTAAACCTTTGATTTGTGCTATATTACATTTATACTGATTCTCTCTTCTCAGAAAAGGTGATAAAGAACATGCATCACTTCCTGAAAATGTAGAACTTTTTTTTTTATTCATCTTGTTTTGGATCATTTGGATAAACTGTTTGGAGATCTTACAGAACCTCAAACAACTACTTACATTATTTTGATAACAATTTAAAAAAAAAAAAAAGACCAGCATAAATATTTAAGTTGATCAGTGGCACATTTTAAAAATGTCAGCCCTATTTAAATTTAACTTGTCTTTAGCCTGTTTCTATTTGCTGCTTATTTACTCAGTGCCTAGTCCATCTCTCATATCCAGGTACACTTTAGTTTGCAATATGTGATCAAATCTTCCTGTATCACACTTAACGCTGGTCAGGGAATAACGTCACATAATTCTTCATATGCTGATGAATGCTGTCAGCAATCTGCGTGGCATCTTTCATTCGGTTATAATAGTCCAGGAAAAGGCCATCTGGATTAACGAGATATATAAGGATGGTGTGGTCCACGATATAATCTCCATCTTCATCCTTGGGTCCAGCGCTTGCATAAACCCGGTAAGCCCGTCCAGCTTCTTTTACCTCCTCAGGTGTGCCCGTCAATCCGATCAGGCGTGGGTGGAAATCTCTGATGTACTTGGCCATGGCAGCCACATCATCTCTTTCAGGATCAACAGTTATAAACAATGGCTGCACATGGGGCAGGTTTGACTCATCCAGCAGCTTTACGACACTGCTCATCTTTTCCAGCTCATCAGGGCAGATATCAGGGCAGTGCGTGAAGCCGAAGTACATGAGCACCCACTGCCCCAAGAAGTCCTTTTTGGTCCATCGCTGACCGGTGTGGTCCAGCAAGCAGAAGTCTCCTTGGCCTATCGCCACTTTCCTCAACTGCTCTATCCTCTGCACCTGTAGCTTCTGCTGTTTTTCCTCATGCACATACCACCAGGTACCAATTATAGCACCTCCAACAAGTAATGTCATGGCCAGTCGTGTTCGGAGCTTTATCCTGGCTGAGAAACTAGACTTTGGAGGTTGGGTATTGTCCTGAGAAAATGTAGCTCGCTGCTGCTCAAATGATTGTGGCAGAAGCGCTCCAGAATGAGGACTCTTGAAATGTGCATGTTTCATATTTTGACACTTCTTTGTGTGTAGTGTGTAACAGCTATACACCCTCGATATATAATGTAACAAGTCATAAGGGCATGGATTTTGGCTGGCATGTGGAGTGATTCTCAGCATGCGCCACGATGTCCTATAACCGGCAAGAGGTCCAACACCAAGCATCTTCAGACCTGGAAAAGAAGGGGGCGAGGGGAATCATACAAACGCTTTGTTTTATTTAAGTTCACCAATACTGAACGAAAAGCACTTAATGCTCAAGGACTGGGTTCTCAGTTCAGTTCCTGGAATACCTCTACAATCAATCTTATCCACAAAAAGCCAGCATGGCTGCATATTTTCATTCCACGAGTCACACCTGATTCAACCTGTTTCATCAGTTGAACTTTGCCTTTTTGGTTTGAATAAAAGCCTGCAGACACACATGCCCTTCAACTTTTCAAGTTTTATCTGCTCCAAATACAGCCAAGCTTGCATGCTAGTTAGCAAACCTGCCGGAAGTAGTGCTCATGCAGCTTTGAAGCAGTGAAAACCTGAAACTGCAGTCACAATCCTGCTCAAACACTCCTGATTTAACTAATCAGCTGATTAGCAGTCCTTCCTGAGCTGAAGTGGGTGACAGAGCAGGGAAAACATGAGCAGGACATGGTATTATAGGGCCAGGGGTGGAAAGCTGTTTGTTAATTCCCGGCTCATGGAGAACACCGTGCCCTGCGAATGTTAGTGTTTTTCCTGCTCTAACACCCACTCAGCTCAGGGAGTTGAAGAGTTTGGACAGGTCTGGGAAAATGATACACGTGTTTACTAACCGAATAACTGGATGTCTTCCTACGCCTTACACCACGGTGACTTTTATTTACACCTCATATACATCCAAATACGTGTACAGAATGAAACTAAATAAAACTGTCAATGATTCAACGCTGTTTAACAACCTGAAAAGGCGATATAACGGCTAGATTAAATCAAATAAAAAATATGAAGTGATTAAAGATGTTACTAGCCCTTTTTACCTCAAGGGGCGGTCACTCTACACTTCTCGTTCCACTGACTTCCATTCATACTCATATGGACGCTGGACACCGGAAACGCAAGATTCATGCGAAGAAGTTTCGCATTACGCTGCGTTCCAAAGTTCAAATTTGGTGAACTCCGACCTGCGAATCCGTATCACGTAACGACGTGTGACCAATAGAAGATAGACACGTCATGGCGTGACCTCTTCAGAAGGATTATAGCGGTGTCGCACCGACCCGTTTGATACAACACAGCTTTAAAAATATATAAAATAAATACAAAATAAATTAAAATAAAAGAGAAATTGCCTAGATTGCTGCATACATGAACAGATGGAATATTTTAACATTGACGCGTGATGCCATTTATCCGGTTGCCGGCCATATAAAGTGACGCAGGATTACGTCATTTTGTATGCCAAAACCCGGAAACGAGTTAGCATTTAAGCCTTTCCAGTTTGATCGTCCCGAAGTCAATGGGTTTTGGTTGAAAGTCTGAAATAAGGTCTGTGCTCAACCTCAACTGATTAATTCTGGTCAGCAAGTAATAAGTTTTTACTGCCAATATAAGGTAAAGGAAATTAATGTAAAATACTGCACAGGTACTATCCATGTAATGCTTTCCTTAATAAGTTTGAAAACACATCTCACCACAATGTTCTTCTTGTAATCTTGAATCTGAAAATCTCACACATTTAGTTTGTCATTGCAAATACTCGGAAGAATTTTGGACACAGGTTTCTATGATGATTTTTATACATTCCACAAAATAATCAAAATAGATGAGTCTATGATCCTCTTCTTGGACTGTAATACTGTCTCGATATAATTGATAACATGTTTAAGGTTATAATTCTTCTTGGGAGGTTTCATGTAGTGTACATAAAGCTAAAGGAAATTTATGACTCATTGAATTCAACTGCTAGAACTAAGAAGTATATAAAAACATCGCTCGTACTAAAAAAGTTATTTGTAGAATTTAATATTTTAACCTGTACAAGATAACAAGATCTGTTATATGTATCCTCCTATTTCTGTTTTAGTTTCTGTTTGATGTTAAATGTCATTGTATGTAGTTTATTTTGTTGAATAAATAAAAGTTGAATAAAGTTGAAAGTTTAATAATAATAATAATAATAATAATAATAATAATAAAAAGGTCTGTGGTGAACACAAGCTCAAAATATTTTCACGGTTTATTCTATGATATAAAATACACCAATAATACCGCACTCATGATTTTTTTTAAAGCATTTGCATGTGTTGAAAATGATGGTTGCTAACAAGTTGCTGAATGGGACTATAGAGGTTGGCAGGGACATTAACGTCATCATGCCGAACAGGAAATAAATTACAGATAAACTGGTTCAGATATGCTGTGCACAAATCCCCCCAAAAATCTGGATGAAGACTCATCCACAGAATAAATCCATATTATGGAAAATATTTTTAAATCAAGTTTGGAAAAGTTGTCGGAAGCTTGGTGATGTTTAAGTCGAGCGACAGTGTAGTTCGTTTATAGCGTGTGGTTAGGACTTGTTTTTCACTCAATGTTAGGGAAATTCGAGACTTAAACGCAAAGCTTTAGTTTTTTTTTTTGTAAATCGAAATGCAGAGATGTCTATTTTCACAAGAACTGTATTCAAACTTGAAAGACGAAACTTTTTGGTCCAATCAATGGAGGAGTAAAATTGTCTATTGTCATGTTTCCAGTAATTCTGCTGGTGTTATGATTTTATTTAATCAGCACTTTAATAAGACTGTACTTGAATCACATTGTTCCAATGAAGGTCGATGGTTATCCAGATGGTTATCGTTGTTATCCAGCTTGGTGAACGAATTGTTATTCTCGCTAATATTTATGGCTTCAACAGTTGCAATCTTAATACTTGTCTCTATACAGATTTAACTTCCTAATTAATATCTTTAAAGCCTCATAAAACACTAAACTACATTTCCTGACATTTTAAAAGAGGTGTTTGTATCGCACATCATAAAAGACAGCTTCTGCTCATTTTAATTGTAGGAGAAAACTGTTTAATTTAGAGATTTTTTTCTGCTATTTTCGTTTTCCTGGTTTAAAATCTCGTCCTGTCACACGTCACAGGCAGTGATAGTTTTTATTCATTTTTTAATTTTTAAAAAATTGTATTAATGCCAAGGTATCAAAAATACAGATACATAGAAAAATGTAAAAAATTACATACAATGAAATGATAATGAAAATCATTTATACACGTGTGTATATTTCATACTTATATATATACACATACATACACACATAATAAATAAAAAAACATAAAACTTTGCTGAAATAAATTAAAAAGGTAAAACAAGTTTACTGTCTTAAGAGCTTTAAGATTCTTAGATGATGAAATATTTTGGATGTACTGTTGGACCTCTCTTCTAAATACAATGAATAAGGAATTTTGATAAGTGAATTTACTGCGGTGAATGTGACATTTTTCAAGGGGCAATAATAGATTAATAATAAAGTATTCATTAAATTGAGCTTTTTGTACATTACAGAAGCCAAACAGTACATCATTTAAAAACAAAGAGAAACCCGGAAGCACATTGCTGTTAATAAACCTAGAAAATTCGACCCAAAGTATCTGTGTGTGAGGACAATCCCAGAAGATATGAAGAACAGTTTCATTAATAGCATCCTAAAAAGAACAACTTGTGTCTATATCTTATGTAAAACTTTATAATAAAAAAAAAATAATAATAATAAAAAAAATAAAAAAAACAACAACTTTAGCCAGGTAAAATTTGTGTAATAATTTGAATGAAATTTCTCTAACCTTGTTAGTTATTATGTATTTCAAAGGAAGAGTCCATACTTTTTTCCAATGAATATGGTCAACCAAATTCTTCCAATATGACGCCACATATGGAGTTGTTACAAGCTCCTTTTGAAAGAGAGATCTAATTCCATTACATGATGAAGGATGTGACAAAAAGCACACTTTTCTTACTTGCAACTCAAATGGGTCTAAAGAAATGGGTAAGGTGTTAGATGATCTAACAGAGTCCCTTAGAAGCATAACGACTCCTTTATGAATAGCGTCTATTACAATGGAAAATTCCTTGGGAGTTACTGGGAAATTAAATTTACATAAAAATTCTTCATAGTTTAAAATAAGACCTTCTGAGTTAAATAACTGTGAAACAGTCAAAATTTTCTTCTCAAACCAATTACTAAAAAACAAAGACTTATTCTTATATACAATATCTTGGTTGTTCCAAATAAAGTACCGATGAGGGAAAAAGACTGTGCTTAAAGATTTATAACCATACAAGTAACTCTTGGTTATGAAACATCAGATAAATTGTAAGGGATTCTAGCAATATTATAATTGCAGATCACCAGGAAAGGGAGACCGCCTAATTTGGAAAAGAAGTAATTAGGAATAAAATTCCACATTGAATTTGGATTACACATAAACTGTCTAATCCAGTGATTTTCAACCACTATGCCGCGGCATTCTAGTGTGCCATGAAAGATAGTCCAGTATGGCGTGAGAAATTTTCCAATTTCACTTAATTAGTCTTAAAATTATTTTTATTTCATTAACATTTTTATTAATTATTATCTGCAAATAATAAGCCATTTTCGAGTGTCTGTGCTGTAATATAGTGACTGGCAGAGTAATGTAATATTCGTTCTGGTGGCAGCAGGTAGTTAATTGCCGCGTTCCTTCTTAGAGACAAGAGAATTAGTGACGCTTGCGACAGGTCGTGGTGGCTGTGATGGAGAAGTTTTTAAAAAGGAAAAATGCAAACTCCGAACTGGGCCCTGGACAAGATTGTGATCCAGGTAAAGGCCCTAGTATGAGTGATGGTAAAAAGAAAGCAAAGACGGTGAGCTCGAGGCAATACAGCGAAAGCTATCTTTCGTTCGGGTTTACTTTCACCGGGGATGAGACGACACCAACTCCATTATGCTTGGTGTGTGGCGAGAAGCTGTCCAACAGCGCCATGGTGCCAAGCAACCTTAAACGCTATCTCCAAACGAAACACCCGTCGCTTCAAAACAAGCCGATGGACTATTTTGTTCACCTGCGTGCAAACACAGAGATACAGGCAACTTTAATGAGAAAAACCACAAAGGTAAATGAGAAAGCCCTCAAAGCTAGTTACCTGGTTGCTGAACTTGTAACTAAATGAAAAAAGTCCCACACTCTGGCAGAGACATTAATACTACCTGCCTGCAAAGCCATTGTCAACAAGTCCCTGACGCAGTTAAAGACATATTTAAAGTCCTGCTCTCAGATAACACAATTGCCAGATGTATTGATGACATGTCTACAGACATCGAAAGTCATATTTTGGAAAAGATACGCATCAGTGGGAAATTTGCATTGCAACTTGAGTCTAGTAGTGGACATTCTCAGCTCTTGGCCAATGTGCGTTTTGTGGATGGAGATGACTTCCTATTTTGTAAGGCACTGCCAGAAAAAAAACAACAGGAGAGGAGATTTTTCGGGTCACATCTAAAAATCTTGACCAGGGAGGACTTACGTGGGAAAATTGCAGAAGTGTTTGCACTGATGAAGCTGCAGCCATGGTCGGGCACACCTAAGGCTTCGTTAGCAGAGTGAAGGAAAGAAACCCAGATCTTATTGTTACACACTGTTTTCTGCACCGTGAGGCCCTCGTTGCAAATACTTTACCAGCAGAACTAGTTCCTGTGATGATGTGCGCATTGTGAACTTTGTAAAGACACGACTTTTAAAAAGGTATATTAGTATCTTTGTGTGAGGAAATGGGAGCGGAGTATAAAGCCTTATTCCTCCATACGGAGGTCCGATGGTTGTAGCGTGACAAGTTGCTGGCCCGTGTGTATGAGCTGCGGGAGGAACTTAAAGTGTTTCTGACAAATAAGAGGTCTGAATACTCAAATCTGTTTGCAAGTGATGAGTGGTGTGCAAAGCTGGCATACCTGGCAGATATATTTCATTATCTGAATGAACTGAACACACAGATGCAAGGCCGAAATGCAAACCTGCTTACAAGCACACGTATTCCATTTAAAGGTGCACCTCTGGCAACAACATGTGCCAAGTGCCTACCTCGAGATGTAAATATGTCGCACACTTTAAAACGAGTAAGGCATGTTTGGGGTAATGTAGCTTCTTTATTTGCTCATCGCTGTCTTTATGTTCTGCAATTAATTACAAGACATATTAATCGCATAGATAACATAACACACACTGCAACAGTGCAGCTCAACACCCCGGGCTGTGATGTTCTAGTTCTGTAGTACGTTCGCGGGTGTTTTTCCCCTACCACTGGTCTTCAGCGCCCTCTATTGGTATAAGTACCAAATCTTCTTTCTGTCTCTCATCATGACTAATAATTCAACGGTAATTGTTCAATAATTATAACGTCAAAAATTACAGGCCTCCAGTCTTACTGATTACTGTCAATACCAATAGACAAAATAATATGTGTGTGTGTGTGTGTGTGGGGGGGGGGGGGGGTCTTCTTATTAACAGTTTCCGGGGGGGTGTCTTCTTATTAACAGTTTCCTCACAAATAGATAGGGCAAAGGACCTGCACTACTATCAATTGTGTCTCCATTTAGCCCTGGGGATTCAGGAGGAGAGAAGTCCGCTGTCTCATCTGCAAACTTCTGTCACTGTCCATCTTTCCTCTGAGTGTTCTGAAGGCTCGCCCCTCTTCCTCTCCTGCCTTTCCCTGCTATGCCCACTTACCCTTCCATTCTTCGCACAGCCATCCATGCCCATTCAAGCTGCATTTTTCAAAAAAATTTGAAAGGTAGATTTGAGCTGAAAGAGGGAGGTTTCATGACCCTTTAAAGATAAAATATCTGTCTACATCCTGAATTTTGGGTGGGGAATTTAATGAGGCTCCTGATTTATGTTATGACAGATTTCCTTCTAAATATGGCACTACCACATCTAATAAAATAATTAGCGATATATGTTCCATCGCGTATTGATTTTTGAAAAATCGTGTATTGATTTTTGTTTAATATCTGATAATCTGATATCTTTTGTTAAATCATGTATTGTTTCTACTGCACCATTAACTGACCATGCAGATTCTGAGCTAGACATTTCTGACATTACTTAAGTATTATACATTACAGGGTATTGGAAATGAAATATCTCTCTGTTACAGAACTCTAATTATTGTTTGGGTATTAAAGGATTAAAGGAATATATTCAGGACTCTATTCAGATGGGCCCGAACAGCCCGTCAATAAGCCTTGGAGTCCCTGTTAAGCCTTGTCTCATGCTCAATCGCTGTCACGGCTCGGAAACAAGGTTGGCACATTGAAACGATCAAAACAGAAACCATCACAACCTAAATGAACCAAGCAAATGCTCTTAAGTCTTGCCTCATAGGTCATTACATGAAGCATCAGAGCATAAACCATCACAACATAAATGAACCAAGCAATGCTCTTAAGCCTTGGCTCATAAGTCATTACATAAACCATCACAACATAAACCATCACAACATAAATGAACCAAGCAAATGCTCTTCAGTCATGACTAATGCTCCCTTCCTCTGATGGCCAAGAGATAATGACACTGGACTTGAACTACACCGGGATTTAACCGGTGCAACTTGAAGCCTGTTATGAAACTGTGTCGAAATGCAGAGGGAAGTCTATTCAGATGTGCAAGAAAGCACATTGGCATTCATCAAACACGCTTGCGCAATGCAAGGGCGTAATGCAAAACAGGTTCAGAACACGTGCGAACAGCCCGTAAATAAGCCTTGGAGTCCCTGTTAAGCCTTGTCTCATGCTCAATCGCTGTCACGGCTCGGAAACAAGGTTGGCACATTGAAACGATCAAAACAGAAGCCATCACAACATAAATGAACCAAGCAAATGCTCTTAAGTCTTGCCTCATAAGTCATTACATGAAGCATCAGAGCATAAACAATCACAACATAAATGAACCAAGCGAATGCTCTTAAGTCTTGCCTCATAAGTCATTACATAAACCATCACAACATAAACCATCACAACATAAATGAACCAAGCAATGCTCTTGAGTCTTGGCTCATGAGTCATTACATAAACCATCACAACATAAACCATCAGAACATAACTGAACCAAGGAAATGCTCTTACGTCTTGGATCACGCTCCCTTACTCTGATGGCCAAGAGAAAATGACACTGGACTTGGAATGCACTGGGGTCTCCCCTACGCAACTCGATGCCTGCTCAACGCATGTCAACCGTCTGTGTCAACTAACTCGTGGGCACTATCTTCCCGACTGCAGAGAGGAAAGGACACTGGACTTGAACTACACCGGGGTTTCACCTGTGCAACTTGAAGCCTGTTATGAAACTGCGTCGTAATGCAGAGGGAACTCTATTCAGATGAGCAAGAAAGCACATTGGCATTCATCGAAGACGCTTGCGCAAAACAAATTTTCTATCCTGGAAAATGCTTTGACGTAAAGTACGTCGTCCGAATGTGTTCATGTAAACTAGTAAAGGCTCTATTCACTTGAGTGAAATAAATGTACTGATGAGGGCGTCCACGTGCGGAAACCTGAGAATATAAACGAGACTGCAAAGTTGTGGCTGAAGAAGGGTCTAACACGGACAAACACGTCCGTCGGCTCCGGTAGAAAGCCTAGTGTTTCCTTAAATCACGTTAAGGCCTCGTACTCTAAATCCAACGGGGTTTTCTCGTGCAGGTATGAACCCTGCTTGTAGCGTTGTCGGCTGTAGGTGTCAAGTCACTGGTGCTCAATCTCCTGCTGTTTATTTAAAGCAAGTGGCACATACAGACTGTTTAATTGGCAACACGTTAAATCAACCTGCAAGGCCTGCTTTGTTCATGGCACAGTGTCCCAAAACTTATAACGACGTGCAGCCTGTGGTGAAGAATGTATTGTTCTCCCCTGTGGAATACAGCCACATGCAGCGGGAGAGCTGTCTCTTAGCGGAGTGATCTAATCTGGTGTGGTAATAGCATAAAAATGTGAAAAAGTAGAGTATATGTGTCGCATGGAAACTATGGCTGACGGCATACAGAATCGCAGTCGGCTGAGCAAACAAGCCCCGTGGCATTCATACAGTGGGGCGTAAGGCAAAAGAGACTCCCCGTCGGGGAATCGAACCCCGGTCTTCCGCGTGACAGGCGGAGATACTGTCCACTATACTAACGAGGAAAGCGTGGCGGCTGGTGAGAAGGCGAACGACACTTTGGAAGGTTGACAACACGCGCGAACAGCCCGTAAATAAGCCTTGGAGTCGCTGTTAAGCCTTGTCTCATGCTCAATCGCTGTCACGGCTCGGAAACAAGGTTGGCACATTGAAACGATCGAAACAGAAACCATCACAACATGAATGAACCAAGCAAATGCTCTTAAGTCTTGACTCATAAGTCATTACATAAACCATCACAACATAAACCATCACAACATAAATGAACCAAGCAATGATCTTAAGACTTGGCTCATAAGTCATTACATAAACCATCACAACATAAACCATCACAACATAAATGAACCAAGCAAATGCTCTTCAGTCATGACTCATGCTCCCTTCCTCTGATGGGAAGAGACAATGACACTGGACTTGAACTACACCGGGGTTTAACCTGTGCAACTTGAAGCCTGTTATGAAACTGTGTCGAAATGCAGAGGGAACTCTATTCAGATGAGCAAGAAAGCACATTGGCATTCATCGAACACGCTTGCGCAATGCAAGGGCGTAATGCAAAACAGGTTCAGAACACGCGCGAACAGCCCGTAAATAAGCCTTGGAGTCCCTGTTAAGCCTTGTCTCATGCTCAATCGCTGTCACGGCTCGGAAACAAGGTTGGCACATTGAAACGATCGAAACAGAAACCATCACAACATAAATGAACCAAGCAAATGCTCTTAAGTCTTGCCTCATAAGTCATTACGTGAAGCATCAGAGCATAAACCATCACAACATAAATGAACCAAGCGAATGCTCTTAAGTCTTGCCTCATAAGTCATTACATAAACCATCACAACATAAATGAACCAAGCAATGCTCTTAAGACTTGGCTCATAAGTCATTACATAAACCATCACAACATAAACCATCACAACATAAATGAACCAAGCAAATGCTCTTCAGTCATGACTCATGCTCCCTTCCTCTGATGGCCAAGAGATAATGACACTGGACTTGAACTACACCGGGGTTTAACCTGTGCAACTTGAAGCCTGTTATGAAACTGTGTCGAAATGCAGAGGGAACTCTATTCAGATGAGCAAGAAAGCACATTGGCATTCATCGAACACGCTTGCGCAAAACAAATTTTCTATCCTGGAAAATGCTTTGACGTAAAGTACGTCGTCCGAATGTGTTCATGTAAACTAGTAAAGGCTCTATTCACTTGAGTGAAATAAATGTACTGATGAGGGCGTCCACGTGCGGAAACCTGAGAATATAAACGAGACTGCAAAGTTGTGGCTGAAGAAGGGTCTAACACGGACAAACACGTCCGTCCGCTCCGGTAGAAAGCCTAGTGTTTCCTTAAATCACGTTAAGGCCTCGTACTCTAAATCCAATGGGGTTTTCTCGTGCAGGTATGAACCCTGCTTGTAGCGTTGTCGGCTGTAGGTGTCAAGTCACTGGTGCTCAATCTCCTGCTGTTTATTTAAAGCAAGTGGCACATACAGACTGTTTAATTGGCAACACGTTAAATCAACCTGCAAGGCCTGCTTTGTTCATAGCACAGTGTCCCAAAACTTATAACGACGTGCAGCCTGTGGTGAAGAATGTATTGTTCTCCCCTGTGGAATACAGCCACATGCAGCGGGAGAGCTGTCTCTTAGCGGAGTGATCTAATCTGGTGTGGTAATAGCATAAAAATGTGAAAAAGTAGAGTATATGTGTCGCATGGAAACTATGGCTGACGGCATACAGAATCGCAGTCGGCTGAGCAAACAAGCCCCGTGGCATTCATACAGTGGGGCGTAAGGCAAAGGAGACTCCCCGTCGGCGAATCGAACCCCGGTCTTCCGCGTGACAGGCGGAGATATTGTCCACTATACTAACGAGGAAAGCGTGGCGGAGGGTGAGAAGGCGAATGACACTTTGGAAGGTTGACAACACGCCCGAACAGCCCGTCAATAAGCCTTGGAGTCGCTGTTAAGCCTTGTCTCATGCTCAATCGCTGTCACGGCTCGGAAACAAGGTTGGCACATTGAAACGATCGAAACAGAAACCATCACAACATGAATGAACCAAGCAAATGCTCTTAAGTCTTGCCTCATAAGTCATTACGTGAAGCATCAGAGCATAAATGAACCAAGCAATGCTCTTAAGACTTGGCTCATAAGTCATTACATAAACCATCACAACATAAATGAACCAAGCAAATGCTCTTCAGTCATGACTCATGCTCCCTTCCTCTGATGGCCAAGAGATAATGACACTGGACTTGAACTACACCGGGGTTTAACCTGTGCAACTTGAAGCCTGTTATGAAACTGTGTCGAAATGCAGAGGGAACTCTATTCAGATGAGCAAGAAAGCACATTGGCATTCATCGAACACGCTTGCGCAATGCAAGGGCGTAATGCAAAACAGGTTCAGAACACGCGCGAACAGCCCGTAAATAAGCCTTGGAGTCCCTGTTAAGCCTTGTCTCATGCTCAATCGCTGTCACGGCTCGGAAACAAGGTTGGCACATTGAAACGATCTAAACAGAAACCATCACAACATAAATGAACCAAGCAATGCTCTTAAGTCTTGCCTCATAAGTCATTACGTGAAGCATCAGAGCATAAACCATCACAACATAAATGAACCAAGCGAACGCTCTTAAGTCTTGCCTCATAAGTCATTACATAAACCATCACAACATAAATGAACCAAGCAATGCTCTTAAGACTTGGCTCATAAGTCATTACATAAACCATCACAACATAAACCATCACAACATAAATGAACCAAGCAAATGCTCTTCAGTCATGACTCATGCTCCCTTCCTCTGATGGCCAAGAGATAATGACACTGGACTTGAACTACACCGGGGTTTAACCTGTGCAACTTGAAGCCTGTTATGAAACTGTGTCGAAATGCAGAGGGAACTCTATTCAGATGAGCAAGAAAGCACATTGGCATTCATCGAAGACGCTTGCGCAATGCAAGGGCGTAATGCAAAACAGGTTCAGAACACGCGCGAACAGCCCGTAAATAAGCCTTGGAGTCCCTGTTAAGCCTTGTCTCATGCTCAATCGCTGTCACGGCTCGGAAACAAGGTTGGCACATTGAAACGATCAAAACAGAAACCATCACAACATAAATGAACCAAGCAAATGCTCTTAAGTCTTGCCTCATAAGTCATTACATGAAGCATCAGAGCATAAACCATCACAACATAAATGAACCAAGCGAATGCTCTTAAGTCTTGCCTCATAAGTCATTACATAAACCATCACAACATAAATGAACCAAGCAATGCTCTTGAGTCTTGGCTCATGAGTCATTACATAAACCATCACAACATAAACCATCAGAACATAACTGAACCAAGGAAATGCTCTTACGTCTTGGATCACGCTCCCTTACTCTGATGGCCAAGAGAAAATGACACTGGACTTGGAATGCACTGGGGTCTCCCCTACGCAACTCGATGCCTGCTCAACGCATGTCAACTGTCTGTGTCAACTAACTCGTGGGCACTATCTTCCCGACTGCAGAGAGGAAAGGACACTGGACTTGAACTACACCGGGGTTTCACCTGTGCAACTTGAAGCCTGTTATGAAACTGCGTCGTAATGCAGAGGGAACTCTATTCAGATGAGCAAGAAAGCACATTGGCATTCATCGAACACGCTTGCGCAAAACAAATTTTCTATCCTGGAAAATGCTTTGACGTAAAGTACGTCGTCCGAATGTGTTCATGTAAACTAGTAAAGGCTCTATTCACTTGAGTGAAATAAATGTACTGATGAGGGCGTCCACGTGCGGAAACCTGAGAATATAAACGAGACTGCAAAGTTGTGGCTGAAGAAGGGTCTAACACGGACAAACACGTCCGTCGGCTCCGGTAGAAAGCCTAGTGTTTCCTTAAATCACGTTAAGGCCTCGTACTCTAAATCCAACGGGGTTTTCTCGTGCAGGTATGAACCCTGCTTGTAGCGTTGTCGGCTGTAGGTGTCAAGTCACTGGTGCTCAATCTCCTGCTGTTTATTTAAAGCAAGTGGCACATACAGACTGTTTAATTGGCAACACGTTAAATCCACTTGCAAGGCCTGCTTTGTTCATGGCACAGTGTCCCAAAACTTATAACGACGTGCAGCCTGTGGTGAAGAATGTATTGTTCTCCCCTGTGGAATACAGCCACATGCAGCGGGAGAGCTGTCTCTTAGCGGAGTGATCTAATCTGGTGTGGTAATAGCATAAAAATGTGAAAAAGTAGAGTATATGTGTCGCATGGAAACTATGGCTGACGGCATACAGAATCGCAGTCGGCTGAGCAAACAAGCCCCGTGGCATTCATACAGTGGGGCGTAAGGCAAAAGAGACTCCCCGTCGGGGAATCGAACCCCGGTCTTCCGCGTGACAGGCGGAGATACTGTCCACTATACTAACGAGGAAAGCGTGGCGGCGGGTGAGAAGGCGAACGACACTTTGGAAGGTTGACAATACGCGCGAACAGCCCGTCAATAAGCCTTGGAGTCCCTGTTAAGCCTTGTCTCATGCTCAATCGCTGTCACGGCTCGGAAACAAGGTTGGCACATTGAAACGATCGAAACAGAAACCATCACGACATGAATGAACCAAGCAAATGCTCTTAAGTCTTGACTCATAAGTCATTACATAAACCATCACAACATAAACCATCACAACATAAATGAACCAAGCAATGCTCTTAAGTCTTGGCTCATAAGTCATTACATAAACCATCACAACATAAACCATCACAACATAAATGAACCAAGCAAATGCTCTTCAGTCATGACTCATGCTCCCTTCCTCTGATGGCCAAGAGATAATGACACTGGACTTGAACTACACCGGGGTTTAACCTGTGCAACTTGAAGCCTGTTATGAAACTGTGTCGAAATGCAGAGGGAACTCTATTCAGATGAGCAAGAAAGCACATTGGCATTCATCGAACACGCTTGCGCAATGCAAGGGCGTAATGCAAAACAGGTTCAGAACACGCGCGAACAGCCCGTAAATAAGCCTTGGAGTCCCTGTTAAGCCTTGTCTCATGCTCAATCGCTGTCACGGCTCGGAAACAAGGTTGGCACATTGAAACGATCAAAACAGAAACCATCACAACATGAATGAACCAAGCAAATGCTCTTAAGTCTTGCCTCATAAGTCATTACGTGAAGCATCAGAGCATAAACCATCACAACATAAATGAACCAAGCGAACGCTCTTAAGTCTTGCCTCATAAGTCATTACATAAACCATCACAACATAAATGAACCAAGCAATGCTCTTAAGACTTGGCTCATAAGTCATTACATAAACCATCACAACATAAACCATCACAACAAAACAAATTTTCTATCCTGGAAAATGCTTTGACGTAAAGTACGTCGTCCGAATGTGTTCATGTAAACTAGTAAAGGCTCTATTCACTTGAGTGAAATAAATGTACTGATGAGGGCGTCCACGTGCGGAAACCTGAGAATATAAACGAGACTGCAAAGTTGTGGCTGAAGAAGGGTCTAACACGGACAAACACGTCCGTCCGCTCCGGTAGAAAGCCTAGTGTTTCCTTAAATCACGTTAAGGCCTCGTACTCTAAATCCAACGGGGTTTTCTCGTGCAGGTATGAACCCTGCTTGTAGCGTTGTCGGCTGTAGGTGTCAAGTCACTGGTGCTCAATCTCCTGCTGTTTATTTAAAGCAAGTGGCACATACAGACTGTTTAATTGGCAACACGTTAAATCAACCTGCAAGGCCTGCTTTGTTCATGGCACAGTGTCCCAAAACTTATAACGACGTGCAGCGTGTGGTGAAGAATGTATTGTTCTCCCCTGTGTAATACAGCCACATGCAGCGGGAGAGCTGTCTCTTAGCGGAGTGATCTAATCTGGTGTGGTAATAGCATAAAAATGTGAAAAAGTAGAGTATATGTGTCGCATGGAAACTATGGCTGACGGCATACAGAATCGCAGTCGGCTGAGCAAACAAGCCCCGTGGCATTCATACAGTGGGGCGTAAGGCAAAGGAGACTCCCCGTCGGCGAATCGAACCCCGGTCTTCCGCGTGACAGGCGGAGATACTGTCCACTATACTAACGAGGAAAGCGTGGCGGAGGGTGAGAAGGCGAATGACACTTTGGAAGGTTGACAACACGCCCGAACAGCCCGTCAATAAGCCTTGGAGTCGCTGTTAAGCCTTGTCTCATGCTCAATCGCTGTCACGGCTCGGAAACAAGGTTGGCACATTGAAACGATCGAAACAGAAACCATCACAACATGAATGAACCAAGCAAATGCTCTTAAGTCTTGCCTCATAAGTCATTACGTGAAGCATCAGAGCATAAATGAACCAAGCAATGCTCTTAAGACTTGGCTCATAAGTCATTACATAAACCATCACAACATAAATGAACCAAGCAAATGCTCTTCAGTCATGACTCATGCTCCCTTCCTCTGATGGCCAAGAGATAATGACACTGGACTTGAACTACACCGGGGTTTAACCTGTGCAACTTGAAGCCTGTTATGAAACTGTGTCGAAATGCAGAGGGAACTCTATTCAGATGAGCAAGAAAGCACATTGGCATTCATCGAACACGCTTGCGCAATGCAAGGGCGTAATGCAAAACAGGTTCAGAACACGCGCGAACAGCCCGTAAATAAGCCTTGGAGTCCCTGTTAAGCCTTGTCTCATGCTCAATCGCTGTCACGGCTCGGAAACAAGGTTGGCACATTGAAACGATCTAAACAGAAACCATCACAACATAAATGAACCAAGCAATGCTCTTAAGTCTTGCCTCATAAGTCATTACGTGAAGCATCAGAGCATAAACCATCACAACATAAATGAACCAAGCGAACGCTCTTAAGTCTTGCCTCATAAGTCATTACATAAACCATCACAACATAAACCATCACAACATAAATGAACCAAGCAATGCTCTTAAGTCTTGGCTCATGAGTCATTACATAAACCATCACAACATAAACCATCAGAACATAACTGAACCAAGGAAATGCTCTTACGTCTTGGATCACGCTCCCTTACTCTGATGGCCAAGAGAAAATGACACTGGACTTGGAATGCACTGGGGTCTCCCCTACGCAACTCGATGCCTGCTCAACGCATGTCAACCGTCTGTGTCAACTAACTCGTGGGCACTATCTTCCCGACTGCAGAGAGGAAAGGACACTGGACTTGAACTACACCGGGGTTTCACCTGTGCAACTTGAAGCCTGTTATGAAACTGCGTCGTAATGCAGAGGGAACTCTATTCAGATGAGCAAGAAAGCACATTGGCATTCATCGAACACGCTTGCGCAAAACAAATTTTCTATCCTGGAAAATGCTTTGACGTAAAGTACGTCGTCCGAATGTGTTCATGTAAACTAGTAAAGGCTCTATTCACTTGAGTGAAATAAATGTACTGATGAGGGCGTCCACGTGCGGAAACCTGAGAATATAAACGAGACTGCAAAGTTGTGGCTGAAGAAGGGTCTAACACGGACAAACACGTCCGTCCGCTCCGGTAGAAAGCCTAGTGTTTCCTTAAATCACGTTAAGGCCTCGTACTCTAAATCCAACGGGGTTTTCTCGTGCAGGTATGAACCCTGCTTGTAGCGTTGTCGGCTGTAGGTGTCAAGTCACTGGTGCTCAATCTCCTGCTGTTTATTTAAAGCAAGTGGCACATACAGACTGTTTAATTGGCAACACGTTAAATCAACCTGCAAGGCCTGCTTTGTTCATGGCACAGTGTCCCAAAACTTATAACGACGTGCAGCCTGTGGTGAAGAATGTATTGTTCTCCCCTGTGGAATACAGCCACATGCAGCGGGAGAGCTGTCTCTTAGCGGAGTGATCTAATCTGGTGTGGTAATAGCATAAAAATGTGAAAAAGTAGCGTATATGTGTCGCATGGAAACTATGGCTGACGGCATACAGAATCGCAGTCGGCTGAGCAAACAAGCCCCGTGGCATTCATACAGTGGGGCGTAAGGCAAAAGAGACTCCCCGTCGGGGAATCGAACCCCGGTCTTCCGCGTGACAGGCGGAGATACTGTCCACGATACTAACGAGGAAAGCGTGGCGGCTGGTGAGAAGGCGAACGACACTTTGGAAGGTTGACAGCACGCGCGAACAGCCCGTAAATAAGCCTTGGAGTCCTTGTTAAGCCTTGTCTCATGCTCAATCGCTGTCACGGCTCGGAAACAAGGTTGGCACATTGAAACGATCGAAACAGAAACCATCACAACATGAATGAACCAAGCAAATGCTCTTAAGTCTTGCCTCATAAGTCATTACGTGAAGCATCAGAGCATAAATGAACCAAGCAATGCTCTTAAGACTTGGCTCATAAGTCATTACATAAACCATCACAACATAAATGAACCAAGCAAATGCTCTTCAGTCATGACTCATGCTCCCTTCCTCTGATGGCCAAGAGATAATGACACTGGACTTGAACTACACCGGGGTTTAACCTGTGCAACTTGAAGCCTGTTATGAAACTGTGTCGAAATGCAGAGGGAACTCTATTCAGATGAGCAAGAAAGCACATTGGCATTCATCGAAGACGCTTGCGCAATGCAAGGGCGTAATGCAAAACAGGTTCAGAACACGCGCGAACAGCCCGTAAATAAGCCTTGGAGTCCCTGTTAAGCCTTGTCTCATGCTCAATCGCTGTCACGGCTCGGAAACAAGGTTGGCACATTGAAACGATCTAAACAGAAACCATCACAACATAAATGAACCAAGCAATGCTCTTAAGTCTTGCCTCATAAGTCATTACGTGAAGCATCAGAGCATAAACCATCACAACATAAATGAACCAAGCGAACGCTCTTAAGTCTTGCCTCATAAGTCATTACATAAACCATCACAACATAAATGAACCAAGCAATGCTCTTAAGACTTGGCTCATAAGTCATTACATAAACCATCACAACATAAACCATCACAACATAAATGAACCAAGCAAATGCTCTTCAGTCATGACTCATGCTCCCTTCCTCTGATGGCCAAGAGATAATGACACTGGACTTGAACTACACCGGGGTTTAACCTGTGCAACTTGAAGCCTGTTATGAAACTGTGTCGAAATGCAGAGGGAACTCTATTCAGATGAGCAAGAAAGCACATTGGCATTCATCGAAGACGCTTGCGCAATGCAAGGGCGTAATGCAAAACAGGTTCAGAACACGCGCGAACAGCCCGTAAATAAGCCTTGGAGTCCCTGTTAAGCCTTGTCTCATGCTCAATCGCTGTCACGGCTCGGAAACAAGGTTGGCACATTGAAACGATCAAAACAGAAACCATCACAACATAAATGAACCAAGCAAATGCTCTTAAGTCTTGCCTCATAAGTCATTACATGAAGCATCAGAGCATAAACCATCACAACATAAATGAACCAAGCGAATGCTCTTAAGTCTTGCCTCATAAGTCATTACATAAACCATCACAACATAAATGAACCAAGCAATGCTCTTGAGTCTTGGCTCATGAGTCATTACATAAACCATCACAACATAAACCATCAGAACATAACTGAACCAAGGAAATGCTCTTACGTCTTGGATCACGCTCCCTTACTCTGATGGCCAAGAGAAAATGACACTGGACTTGGAATGCACTGGGGTCTCCCCTACGCAACTCGATGCCTGCTCAACGCATGTCAACTGTCTGTGTCAACTAACTCGTGGGCACTATCTTCCCGACTGCAGAGAGGAAAGGACACTGGACTTGAACTACACCGGGGTTTCACCTGTGCAACTTGAAGCCTGTTATGAAACTGCGTCGTAATGCAGAGGGAACTCTATTCAGATGAGCAAGAAAGCACATTGGCATTCATCGAACACGCTTGCGCAAAACAAATTTTCTATCCTGGAAAATGCTTTGACGTAAAGTACGTCGTCCGAATGTGTTCATGTAAACTAGTAAAGGCTCTATTCACTTGAGTGAAATAAATGTACTGATGAGGGCGTCCACGTGCGGAAACCTGAGAATATAAACGAGACTGCAAAGTTGTGGCTGAAGAAGGGTCTAACACGGACAAACACGTCCGTCCGCTCCGGTAGAAAGCCTAGTGTTTCCTTAAATCACGTTAAGGCCTCGTACTCTAAATCCAACGGGGTTTTCTCGTGCAGGTATGAACCCTGCTTGTAGCGTTCTCGGCTGTAGGTGTCAAGTCACTGGTGCTCAATCTCCTGCTGTTTATTTAAAGCAAGTGGCACATACAGACTGTTTAATTGGCAACACGTTAAATCCACTTGCAAGGCCTGCTTTGTTCATGGCACAGTGTCCCAAAACTTATAACGACGTGCAGCCTGTGGTGAAGAATGTATTGTTCTCCCCTGTGGAATACAGCCACATGCAGCGGGAGAGCTGTCTCTTAGCGGAGTGATCTAATCTGGTGTGGTAATAGCATAAAAATGTGAAAAAGTAGAGTATATGTGTCGCATGGAAACTATGGCTGACGGCATACAGAATCGCAGTCGGCTGAGCAAACAAGCCCCGTGGCATTCATACAGTGGGGCGTAAGGCAAAAGAGACTCCCCGTCGGGGAATCGAACCCCGGTCTTCCGCGTGACAGGCGGAGATACTGTCCACTATACTAACGAGGAAAGCGTGGCGGAGGGTGAGAAGGCGAATGACACTTTGGAAGGTTGACAACACGCCCGAACAGCCCGTCAATAAGCCTTGGAGTCGCTGTTAAGCCTTGTCTCATGCTCAATCGCTGTCACGGCTCGGAAACAAGGTTGGCACATTGAAACGATCGAAACAGAAACCATCACAACATGAATGAACCAAGCAAATGCTCTTAAGTCTTGCCTCATAAGTCATTACGTGAAGCATCAGAGCATAAACCATCACAACATAAATGAACCAAGCGAATGCCCCTCTACTTTCACAGCCGTGGGGGTTGCGGCGACCACGGTGAATGGTCCTTCCCGACGTCCCGCAAGGGGGCTCTTTCTCTTGAAAACACGAATGTATACCTGGTCCCCCGGTGCCACTAGGCGCACGTCCTCCCGTACCTCGCTCTCTCCATGCACTGCCTCACGAACCTGTGAATACAAATGTCTATGGATTTTGGTGAGGGTTCGCACATAATCCTGCATTTCGTCCTCCAATTGTGCCAAAGACGGCCCTGTGTATGGACCTCGGGTGAATGCCATAGGCATTGGGCGCCCAGTAAGCATTTCATGAGGAGTCAAGTGCGTCATACGATTGGTCTGAGAGCGCATCTTCATCAAGGCCAGTGGTAAGGCCTGTACCCAGTTCAGGCGAGAGCTCTCGCATATTTTTGCCAGTTTATTAACTAGGGTACCATTCACTCGTTCTACCATGCCCTGGGATTGAGGATGATACACACATCCTAGCTTATGATCTATCCCCAAGGCAGATGCCACATTGTCAATGACGTTATTCACAAAGTGGGTACCGTTGTCCGAACTCAGAAAATCTGGAATACCGAACCGGGGAATGACTTCGCGACATAAAAATTTAGCCGCGGTCCTTGCATCTTCCTTGGAAGTTGCAGTTGCTTCCACCCACCTGCTGAAGCGGTCTACTACTACTAGAATGTAGCGCTTCCCTTCTTTCCGGTGGTCTGCTCCCATGTCTACATAATCCATCATTATATGCCGGAATGGCCCTGTCGGCGGGGGAATATGTCCTAAAGGAGCAGTGAAGTTCTTTCGCACATTGTTCTTGATACACACTTCACATCTATTCAACGCATAGTCCACCATACTGGCCAGAAATGGGGACCACCATTCCTGACGGATTTTTCGGATAGTTTCGGTTCTATGGGCATGATCCAAGCCATGGGCTTCTTTGATCAAGAGCGGGAGGTAACTGGCTGGGGCTATACACAATCCTTCTATGCTGCGCCACAATCCAGTACCCGCCTCTTTTCTCGCCCCCCGTTTTATCCACGCCGATACTTCAGCCACACCTGCGGTGTTCTGCAGCTCCACCAAGTGGGCCACATTGTCTACCTGCGGATGCCGCATCGGACTTTCCCCAGGCTGAGTTAGGGCCATCATCTGCCCCGGCCCTACGGCAGCTTTCTTAGCTGCCTCATCCGCCAGTGAGTTCCCTTTAGTGATAAAGGAGTCATCGGTCCTATGTGCCCTGCATTTCACTACAGCTAATTTTGCGGGCAATGTCATAGCATATAGTAAATCTGAAATTGCCTCCCCGTGGGTCACGGCGGTCCCATCTGCCCGCTGGAATCCCCTTTGAGCCCAGATTGGTCCAAACACATGGCAGACTCCATGAGCATAGGCTGAGTCCGTATATATATTGCAACTCTCATTACGGCCCAAATTACATGCAGCTGTCAACGCCCGTAGTTCAGCTAGCTGGGCCGAGCAGGGTTGGGGGAGCAGAACACTCATCACTACCTCAAACGTCGCCGGGTTTCGTCGTGCTTCTACTACTGCCAACCCAGCCTTATTGCCCGTATTAGTACGATAACAGGAACCGTCCACAAAATACGTATGCTTAGCATTATCAATAGGGCAGTTCTCCAAATCTGAACGCGCTTTCAAAAATATCTCTGATACTGCTACACACTCATGGGGTACACCATCTATCGGGGCTACCAGTTTATCGGCCGGATTCACCGTGGTGCACCGTTCTATGGTGAGCTCCGGGGCTGACAGAATGGAGTCATATCCTGTTCGACGGGAGTTCGTTATCACAAAGGTCTGACTCGTTAGGAGCGCATGCAGTGCATGGGTCGTATATAATGTAACTGGGTGCCCCATGGTGATTGAGGACGCTTTCTGATATGCAAATGCGGCCGCTGCCAAAGACCGATAACAGGGGGGCATCCCTTTTTCCACGTTATCAAGAGCCGTGCTGTAATAGGAGATGGCCTGTTTTCCCATCCCTTGTTGCTGCTGAGTTAGGACGGCCGATGCGTACCCCTTTCTTTCGGATACATAGAGGTGAAAAGGTTTGCTATAATCTGGGTTAGCCAATGCAGGAGCGGTCATTAAGGCCATTTTAATATCTGCGAGTGCAGCTAGAGCTTCAGGAGTCCAGACGAGGGGGGCATTTGGCTGTGATTGGTCTGCTGCCTTAATCATATCCCGTAATGGTTGGACCCTTAGCGCGAACTCACATATCCATGGACGACTGAACCCCGCCATTCCTGGAAATGCCAACATCTGTCGCACGGTGGTTGGCTGTGGGGCCTTGCGTATGGCCTCTACATGCTTTGGTGCTATAGTACGGCTTTCTCCCTCTAACACACGACCTAGGTATTCCACCTTTTGTCTACAAAATTGCAACTTTTCTTTACTTACTTTGTGGCCATTTTCGGCCAACATTCTTAGAACCTTTAGAGAGTCGTGCTGGCATTGCTCTTTAGACGCACTACAAATCAAAAGGTCGTCGACATATTGCAAGATGGTGCTATGGCACTCCAGGGCTGAGAGGTCTTGAGCCAGTACCTGATTAAATATGGATGGGCTTTCACAGTATCCCTGCGGAAGTCTAGTGTATGTGTACTGCTGCCCTTCGTATGTGAAAGCAAACAAATGCTGTGAGTCTGGGTGCAGTGGCAAGCTAAAAAATGCTGAGCATAAATCTATGACAGTATACCATTTGGTCCCTTCTGGAATGTTCAACAATAGGGTGTGTGGGTTTGGCACTACTGGTGTTTCCGGTATCACAATTTGGTTAATAGCACGCAAATCATGTACTAGCCTCCACTTCTCTGAGTCAGGTTTTCTAACTGGAAAAATGGGGGTATTGCACTGACTTCGCGTGGAGATTAGAACTCCGGCCTCTACCAATCCGTGTATTGTGGGCCGTATGCCTTCTCTAGCTTGCACTGACAACGGATACTGTTTCTGGTAGGGCAACCTTGCATTCTCTTTTACCTTAATCTGAGCTAGGTCGGCGGATTTAACCAACCCTACGTCGGTCAGATGTTTTGTCCATAGCTCTTCTGGAATAGTTTTCAGTATTTCCTCATTGTCCTGATCTTTTGCTGCCTTAACTGCCATTTGTAAACCACTCCGGTCCGTGTTCGTGCATATGCAGACACTAGTGGCCACGGCGGTATCAACTGCTGTTACTGAGATTCGCACAAACTTTCCATCAGGCGACTTGTGCAAGGATGGATTGGTAGTTGGCTTCCACTCTTGTACTTCTTTTGCCTGCCCTATCATTGGCTCTACCTCTTCCCGTTCCAGGCCTTTGGTGACCATGAGTGTGACATGGGGCGCTGTCCCTTCCAGCTGATACCAGTTAGCGATTCTATCTGGGAGCTTTATAATAGCCGCCACTCCCTGTGGGCCGCTTATTATTTCCATGGTTTTAATGTCCATTACTTGTCCCTGTTCCATGTCCTCCCAAAGCTGAGCATATTCCTGGTCTCGTCCACCGTCATCATTTTTAATAGTGCAATATAAAGGGGCCTCCACTTCGGTGCAATCGGGCCGCATGTACTGTAACCATGGTTTCCATTCTGCGTATCTGTGCCAGAGTTCCGAGTTAGCTGGATCGGACATCTCTAGCCAGTATACCATCCTCACATTACGGGCGGTGCTAGGTGGCTCGTGCAACAGTAAGAATTGTGTGGATATTGATTTGGGGAACGTCACCCAAATCCCAGTCGCTTCGCACTGTATCTGAGCTCCCAACTTACACAGGGCATCACGTCCCAGTAAGTTAACAGGAGCTCCTGGCGAATATAACAGTGGTGCTTGTATTGTCACACCATCCAGAGATAGTTCTTGAGGCTCGGTGAATCGTAAGGTTTGTATTTTTCCTGAGAAGCCCATAGTTTGAATAGCCTTACAGGTGAGGGGGAGCTGTGAACCTTCTTTCCCTATACTTGAATATGTAGCTCCAGTGTCGATCATAAAAGGTGCTTGCAAGGTGTTTCCGATCGTCACTGTAACAGTTGGCTCTTGTTCTGGATGCAGTGTGGTGACGGACTGCATGAGCTCCCCCCCGGGCTTCTCTCGGCCTCCTCAACTCTGGCTGGGTCCCGGCTCCCCATAGGGGCCATACATGGGGCCACCTTGGGGTACTGGGGGTAGCGGTTGGCACCGAGGTGGCATTCCATAGCTCTCCGGTGCTCTCGGTCCAAGCACCTGACCTCTTCTTTCAGCCCTATCCACGCGGTCTCCCCAAGTTGGTCGTGGGACACGTGGACAATTTCTCCTGAAGTGGCTAGGATCACCGCATCCCCAACACCCTTCAGTTGCCATATTTGGCCTTGGCAAAACTCGACCCCGTCCGTATCCTCGTCCCCTCCCCCAGGCAGGTGGCATTCCCGGGTGCATGGGGGCCCTCATATGATATATGTAATCCATCTGGTCGGGGTGCAGCATAGTAGTTATGTGTGGGACTTGCTGTTGTGGGTGGGCCTGGTATCCATTGGCCAACAGCATAGGGTCAGCCTGTGCTGGGGCTGACGCTTGTGTATGGGGCACCATCACTGCCGCTTGTTTAATGTGCTCCCTCCTCCGTTCCTTCTCTTCCTGTTTAGTCCTGGTCAGTTCGCCGAGCTGTGCTTTATAGAGTTGGCTCATTAGGGTTTCAGTGGCATCTTTAGCTTCTTTTTTCAGCTTCCTGTGTTGCTCCACGTGATGGGTCACATGTGCCAGAAATGAAGCCCATTCCATTGCGTTGAGCCCCACCACTTCCTCTAACTTCTTCTGTACCTCCCCAGGGAGAGCCTTCTTCAATAGCAGTTTGAACAGTCCCACACTTGCCACTGAATCGTCCCATTTGGCACCCGTTTCATCCCTCCATTTATCTTGAAACTTTTGTATGAAGGTTATCACGTTTTCTTCGTCTTTCAGTTTTATATTTTCAAGCTTCCCAGGGTCCATCTTAGCCGGATACATACTCCTCACAGCATCCCATATTTCTTGTCGGTATAGGCCAAACGGGATGGCAGTAGCCTTGGGGTCGTCTATCAAATCCCTGTGTTCTGCCCCATCGAAAATTTCTTCAGCCCGTCCCTTGCCCACTGTTTGGCAGAGAATGGCTTTGATATCGCCTATCGCCAGGTGCTGTCCTGATGTTTTTTCCTCAAACTGTGTAATCCATTTCTGCCCCTCTTCACACATGTTGGGTAATCGTTGGATCAGGCCCGTTAGGTCCATGAAACTCCAGGGTGCATAATGTAGGGCTTTTCCTTTAACCATGAGGGGCATCTGAGTAAGGCTGGGCTCCGACTGGGAGCGGGCATGCGCCAAGCACGCTGTGACACCAGGTTCGAATCTCACTGGGGGCCTCAGGCTTTCCCTGTTCCGTAGTGTTCTAGCTCCTCTAAGCTTCAAATCGTCCAAGTCCTCCTCCTCATTGACGTCTTGTTCAACTTTTCCTTCGTTGTCTGTTTCAGCCCCCTCGCTCTCAGTCCCCACTTGGTCGTCCAGTTCCATGTCTGAACTTACTTGCTTCTTCTTCTGCTGGTGATATATTAGGACTTTTGAGGCCTTACTCAGGCTTTTCACATGTTTTCCTGCTGACTGGTTCAGTGCTCTTCCCGACCTTTGTGATTTTGACTCTCCCAAACGCGGCTTGTGCGCATACTTATTTTTCACAGCAGTCGCCATTTGGAACGCTTGACCTGCGAGATTTTTCAATTCATCCATTTTACCCACGCCGTATGATATCCCGTCCTCTAGCCGTCGAATCCTTCCCTCCAATTCCTTATCCTCCTCGACAGCATATGGGGAGAGCACCACATCCCCCTCTATACGGACCATCCGCCCCACATTGTCTCTCGGCTCACTTTTTCCTCCTCCTTTGGTATGTGGAGCCCCTCGTGCTCCGTTTCCACCCTCGTGCCCTCTCTCGCTCCGACAACTTTCTTGATTGCCCCTGGTCCCATGCCCCTCCTGCTCCTGTATTTCCTCCAGTTCCTTGTCTTTGTGCTTGTGCACCATCGGCCGTGACCCTGGCCTCGGGGTGCTAGTGCTGGGGGGAATCTCCCTGTGCTCCGGCCACCCCGGAGTGCGGGTCCAGTTTTTCATATACTCCTGTAGTTCCCTGTCCCTCTCCTTGTTGCCTACCTGTGGGAGGTCCAGCCGTGGGCTTTCGTTCTCGACCGGGGTTCTATCCTCGTATCCGGCAGCTCCTTCCATTTTGATACGTTCTTCATCCTCCCGCATGCGATGCCTCATTCTTTGGTATCCGGTGAATGTTCCCTTTATGTCCACCTCAGTTTCCTTCCATTCATCTTCTCTGTCTTCCAGGTCTTGCATCATGTAGAGCCCGGCGGGTGGGGCACTTCCGACAGGTCTCACTGGAGGGCGGTACTGAGGATTATATGAGGGCGGGGCCTCGGCCAATTCCTCCTGAATGGCTTCTTTTATCTTTTTTCCTAGGCTTGCTTCCCTTTCTTCTTTCTTCCGTATCACCGCCTCTGCTCGTTCTCTCTGCCGCCTATCCTTCTCCTTCTCTTCTTTCCCTGCCTCCACAAACCAGTCCACTATCTTCTCTGTCTTCACACATTTCTCCCTCACTCTCAAGCCTTTTTTCTGTTCATTCCATACAGCTAATCTCTCTTTCATTATCTGGCATAGCTGTTCATCACAAGTACCTTCCTCGGGCCATTTCCACTCACCACTAGTCTTCTCACTCCATTTTTTACAATAATGTCTAATGTCCTTCTCATCTGTACAGTGTTTGCTTATCACCCTCTCTATCGGGCTCATCTTTTTCTTACATTCAGCCATAACTCTGGTCGTGTCTCACACCTCTCAGCTCTTAAAGTCGGTCGTACACACCCCCTAAATCCACTAAGTTATGCCTCACAGCCAAATGTTTTCCTCCTACCTTGTCCGTTGTTCCCGCCTGCTTAGCCTATCTCGTACCGATTTATGCCCGCTTTTCCCTTCCGTCGGTACTTGGCCCAGCCAGCCTCCCTAGGGACTCACATACACTCAAAGTACATACACTCAATTTACTTATGATGATTAATTAATTAAGTTAAATGATTCAATTACTCTTATAAGTTTTAAGTTTAACTTTAGGTAATTCACACAGCCTCACACAACAGACAATTCTTACATGTTTAGAATATTCTTAGACATAATATTTACCTATTCAACATTACCCAATTTTGGGTAATTAAACAAAAATTAAATTGTATTATTATTTGTCATTTAACTGAACAACACCTTCATAATTTATGGAATATAAATGAAAAGGTCCTAATGGACTGACTCCCTGATTTCTCAACAATTTTGTTATATATTACTGGTCTGGAAGTTCTTATTCACCCAATGGGCAGTCTGACAGATGCCTAAAATATTAAAAACAAAAAAATTAAATGTTTTTTTTGTTTGTTTGCTTTAAAACAGCAGTTATTGATACCAATAAAGTTATAATACACACAGTCACACTCGACTCA
The DNA here is from genome assembly GCF_001660625.3 of Ictalurus punctatus. Taxonomy (NCBI): domain Eukaryota; kingdom Metazoa; phylum Chordata; class Actinopteri; order Siluriformes; family Ictaluridae; genus Ictalurus; species Ictalurus punctatus. The sequence goes on along the minus strand of NC_030427.2, from coordinate 11,923 downwards.
CAGAAAGTCCATATCAGATTCAAAACATTAAAACAAATTTAAAACAAAAATCTCACACTGTTCTATATTAGTCAGCTCAATCTGAAGTGCCCACACACACATTTTCTTCTTTTCCTTTTTTCCTTTCCACACAGAAGACAGGCCTGCTTGTGCAGATAAGAACAGATAGGAACACACACATACACCCCTTTCTATCAACAACGTCGGCACACTCATATACACATTGTGTCACACACTCTCTTACACATATTTAGTTATTACATACACACCATTGTGGTCTCAGAATATAAAACGCCTTCACACCAGCTCGCATGTATGAAGCTTACAGTCACATAAATTAAATACAACTTTTTTAAAAAAAAAAAAATTATTATTATTATTCTCCCTTTTTTTCCCCCCTTTTTTCTTTTTCCCTAAATTTTATCAAGCGTCAAATGTATGGAGCTCTCTTGTTCAGAGCACTAATAAATACATTTTCCCTGTCTCCAAAACTTACACGCTCTCACACCACACTCATATTATACATATTATAAGCACATATATTTTAAGCACACACATTTGTTAGTACATATTCCATTCGTACACCGGGCATGCTGTATTGCACGACCCGGACCTGGGCCCAGGATTTATTCCCCTCTCTATCCAGCCCTGGAATCTAATCTATCTTTTATCTAATCCTTTTCCAGCGGTATTAGGGGTCCCCACCAATGCAGCCACCACTAGACTGCTAGTCAAGTCTAGTAGCCGGTATCTGGGGTCTGAGGCCTCATTTTCCACCTGCTTTCTATCCCCGCCCTGGAGTATTTCTCTATTTCTCTACTCTTTTTTCTACCTTTTTTCCCTTCCTCCAGCGGTATTGCAGGACTTTCACTCACACAACACATATACCATTTCTTTATTACAATTATAAAAAGTACATTCTACAATCTACACTTCTCTCTTACCTCTTCTCACTCACTCCAGGTTCTTTTGGAGACCCACTTAGTCTTTCTTCCCACCCCGGGGCTTCTCAATCGTAACAACAGACCACTAAAACAGAGCTTTGAAATAACAGGCGTCTGCAATGCCTTTTCCTATACGGCCTGTCTGTTGCTTAGAGAGCGAAGTCCCACGGGAGAGATTCCAGACATATAGATCTTAGCCCAGTCCCATCTGGGGTGCCAAATGTTGGCTCAAATTTAGCCTATTACCCAAAAACATTTAAAACTCAACTTAGAAGCCAATACTCACATCTACCTCTGAGCCCAGTTGGAGATAGAAAAAACACACCAGCCGTGAGTGAGAAGAAGCAAGGGTCCAGCTTTATTGTTCCACCACACGAGATCCACACCGATGAGAATTCTCAAAAGTGATCCCCCATACCCTGAGCTTAAGCTCCAGTATTTATACTGTATTTACACACTAGATAACCCATAGGTTTCCAGAAAAGGCCTATTTCACTTACCCATAGAATTGAAACCAGGGGTTTTACTTTACACATAAAATCAGAACCCAGGCATTTCCAACAACCCAGGAAACAAAAACCCAGTGTTTCTATTTACCTAGGTTTTCAAAAACCAAGTTTCCCATTTCCCTAGGTTAAAAAAATGACGTAAGCAAGACGACTAAACAACCGGGAGGGACCTTGGTCTTATCGTTATCTCGAGGGGGGGGCAGCCACCCTTATAACTGGCTTTCTTCATGGTTCTCTAAAAATTAAGGCTTTCCTTGCGAGACGAGAATCTTCACCATCTGAATCATGAGTAAGTTATATTTTCCTGTTTTTTTCCTGTATTTCTCGTTTATAATTTATTTTCATATTTGCACTATATTTCTTAGTTTATATTTATACTACTTGAAAAGCGTATAAATTTATACTACTTACTGTACTTCCAACTTCTTAATATCATTACAGTTCTACTGTCCTGCATATGCTACTATTCTGTTTTTTATAGAGTTTCTCTATCACTATAAGATATTATTAAAGTTATTCATGTGTGTTTATGTATGTTGTGTCTACTTGCCCGCCCTTGACTGCACGAGTGTGTGTGTGTGTGTGTTTTAGCACTCCTCAGCTCGTACACTTCTTTTTGACTTTTTTTTTTGACTATTACTGCTCTTAAATTGCTCGTAATTCCAATCTGTCAATGTCTGCCTAATCCCGCGTCTACGTGTCAAGGTGCCCGTTTTTCCTTCTTCTCCCTTATGTTTATTTTATGACATTTTTTATCCACAACACTTGACTAGGCCGGAATAGGTGTGTCTGGGGTGGAAGCTCCTTTTATGCAATAGGGCATGCGTGTCGGTCTCCTTGAAGAAGACTTTAATGTCCAGTTTGTGTGACGAATTAAAGTCAGGGCCTTTGTACGTAGTGGTGTCTAGAAAGTCCACCGACTCATAACTAATAGTGGATTTAAGTGTAATGGACGGATTGTGGTTATTTAAAGAGGCCTCGAAATCCCTGAACTCATCCTCAGAGTGGGTCCACACTCCCCAGATATCATCCAGATATCTGAAGTAGTGCAGGGGCCTTCTGTGGCATTCGGCCAAAGCCGAAGCCTCCCACTCTGCCATGAAGATGTTGGCGTAGGCCGGGGCGAACTTCTTGCCCATCGCCGTGCCTTTAATTTGTAGGAAAAATTCCCCGTTGAACTCAAAGTCATTTCTGTTTAGATTAATGTCTAAAAGACGGATGAGTTCCTCGTCAGGCCTAGAGGCATCCGGGTGTTTTTTAAGTATGTTTTTTATCGCCTGAATTCCCTCTCTGATGTCGATATTTGTGTAAAGGCTATCTATGTCCATGGTGAAAAGGATGGCTTTCGGCGGGATTTTTAGTCCTTTCACCTTGTGTACAAAATCGTACGTATCCTTAATGTAACTGGGGTGGCCCATGGAAAGGGGATTTAGATAATAATCAAGGAATTCGGCCGTGTAGTAGGTCTCGCTACCACAGTCTGAAACTATGGGTCTTCCTGGGGGAATTTCATAGGGCCTGCTCCATTTTGCTCGGTCCTTATGTATTTTCGGGAGCATGTAAAACCTCCTGCTCCTCGGTTCTAAATTCCCCAGTAGGTAGGATTTTTGTTTCGCGTTAATGTATTTTTTTGTGTAAAGACTTTGTGTTATTTCTTTTACCATCGGTATGGTGTCTAGGTATATCGGTTCTTTCAATTTCCTATAATATTTAGGGTCATTTAATTGTTTGTACCCCTCCCATAAATATTGTTCCCGATCCATAATGACTATGGCACTCCCTTTGTCTGCCGGTTTTAGAATGATCTGTTTGTTACTCTGCAGTTCCCTGAGAGCATCAATCTCCCCCGGAGTGAGGTTCGGTTCTTCTCGGGGTGGCCTGAAATGATTTTTAAAAAGTTTTAGGTCCATCTCAAATAGATTGAGAAGTTCTGCGGGTAGTTTATCTGTCGGCGGGGTCCAATCAGATTTAGGTGTGAACGGAGGTGGTTCTTTTTGTGTGTCATTATGGAAATAGGCCGCTAATTTTAGTCTTCTGTGGTATTGCTGTAGGTCGAATCGTGTTTGTATCACCTGTCGCTTCATGCCCGTTGTGCCCGATGGGATAAATGTTAGGCCTTTATTAAGGAGGCTAAGTTGACAGGGAGTGATGTGGAATTTTTTTGATAGGACGATGACATTTCTATTCCCCTCCTGTTTATGCAGGCTTATGGGGAGATTTAATTTAAATACTGCAGCCAGTGCTGGAGCATGCTACCGGCCGTGTCCGCCGTCCAATGAATCCGGTCACCTTTGGTTTGAAATTCCGAGCTGGGAAGGGCCGGAATGTGTCTGAGGTTTCTCGTGATGTAAGCGTTAAGGGTATCGAGATGTATTTGTTCGTTGGGCGGGAGCTCAGGAGAAAAATTCACCACCGGCACCCAGATTTCCGCCCGAGGGAATTTTTCTTTGGCCGTTCTCAATAGCCCTTGAAGCCCCTTGATGGCCGTTTCGTTGACGTTATTGGTTCTGCCATTTATGCCCAACGAAAAAATGACGTGTTCTGTGTCAGTAGAGACTGTGTTTTTGTCAAGCATCTGTTTTATATGTGCAAATTTGGCCCCCGGATAGCTCTCTATCTGTAGGTCGGGGTTCTTAAAAGGTGGCATCCTGGACAGATTGGAGTCCCCGATAATGAGGAATTTTCTCCGTGCCGTCAGTGTCCATTGAGATTTTCTCTTTGTCGCTATGTGTCTGCTAGGCCTGTCTCCCAGCCCGTCGCAGTGTAACGCGGGAGATGCGCCGGGCCCTAAGCTTAAGCGGGCCTGTGTGGCTGTTTTGAGGCTAGTGATTTTGTTAGGGCTCGAAATCGCCTCAGGTGGAGTGACCTTCTCTCGTTCGCACTCCCCTAGGTCCTCGAAGCAGATGAGATCATCCTCCTCCTGTCTGACACAGGGGTTAGGACGTCGCCGAGGACCGCGTTGTGCTTTTG